>NW_026512662.1:0-23887 GCF_027579735.1 Bombina bombina
TACAGTGGCCAACTAACTACAATTCTAAATTGATCTTTGCCCTTATGGCGTAACACTTTGTTGCTTTTATCTAGTTATTCACCTAGTTATTTTTTTAACAGACAAACTATTTCGTTTTGTTTTTCATACATTGTATTAATTATGTCTCAATGCTATGATTGGCCGATTTCACGTCCAATCACATCCAATGTATGTATTTTTAAGCCTCATGGTAGGCATAACCTGTATACTACCTGATGAAACGGCCAAGAGCTTGCGGCCGAGAAACGCGTTGTTTAGCTCTAATAAATACTAGTTTTTTTTTTACCATACTCGGATCCTCTTCATGCTTATATGGACTTTGGGAAGTGTCCGGTCGACACACAGGAGCCTATCAGATTACATTGGTCTGACTTTCACTCCTTCCACCGCAGAGCTTTTCTCCTTTCTCCCTGTCAGGAGCATATACTTCCACTACACACAGATTGCAGGAGAATATTATCCGGCTGTGGAAATTCAGCGGTTTGCCTTGTTACCAACAAGATTCGTCCATCCAGCGTACTGGCTACTGTTTAAAGGTCAGCCTGCTTGTTTGCACTTCTTGTAATGAGAGTCCCACCTCGCTTGTGAGTACCTGTTCACTTGCCTCCATAACACTTTTTCTCATTTGATTGTGATTACTACACCATGAGGCGCTTTCTTGTTTTTGTCTTCACTTCTTAGATTCACTGAATCACCATCGGCCTCAAGAAAAGCTGCCCACATTTGAACTTTTTTCTTTCCAGTGGAAATTCACGTTATCACCTTTGAACTTTTTTGTATGGAACACTATTGTATATTTTAGGTTTACTATAACCCCCCCCCCCCCTTTTTTTACAGTGCACTTATTATTTTTCAATATCATTGTGTTTATATATATGTATATTTTACATATTGTTTGTTTCATTTTTTTTTTTTATATCTAGATCTACATTATTTTTCACTTATTTTCATATATATTTTTTCTTTTTTTTCTCTCTTTTTTTTATCAAATATTACTTAGGCGCACCTTATTTTTATATGCTCCTTGCATATTGCTTTTAATTCTTTTATTGTTTGGTGTACATACAGGGAGTGCAGAATTATTAGGCAAATGAGTATTTTGACCACATCATCCTCTTTATGCATGTTGTCTTACTCCAAGCTGTATAGGCTCGAAAGCCTACTACCAATTAAGCATATTAGGTGATGTGCATCTCTGTAATGAGAAGGGGTGTGGTCTAATGACATCAACACCCTATATCAGGTGTGCATAATTATTAGGCAACTTCCTTTCCTTTGGCAAAATGGGTCAAAAGAAGGACTTGACAGGCTCAGAAAAGTCAAAAATAGTGAGATATCTTGCAGAGGGATGCAGCACTCTTAAAATGGCAAAGCTTCTGAAGTGTGATCATCGAACAATCAAGCGTTTCATTCAAAATAGTCAACAGGGTCGCAAGAAGCGTGTGGAAAAACCAACGCGCAAAATAACTGCCCATGAAATGAGAAAAGTCAAGCGTGCAGCTGCCAAGATGCCACTTGCCACCAGTTTGGCCATATTTCAGAGCTGCAACATCACTGGAGTGCCCAAAAGCACAAGGTGTGCAATACTCAAAGACATGGCCAAGGTAAGAAAGGCTGAAAGACGACCACCACTGAACAAGACACACAAGCTGAAACGTCAAGACTGGGCCAAGAAATATCTCAAGACTGATTTTTCTAAGGTTTTATGGACTGATGAAATGAGAGTGAGTCTTGATGGGCCAGATGGATGGGCCCGTGGCTGGATTGGTAAAGGGCAGAGAGCTCCAGTCCGACTCAGACGCCAGCAAGGTGGAGGTGGAGTACTGGTTTGGGCTGGTATCATCAAAGATGAGCTTGTGGGGCCTTTTCGGGTTGAGGATGGAGTCAAGCTCAACTCCCAGTCCTACTGCCAGTTTCTGGAAGACACCTTCTTCAAGCAGTGGTACAGGAAGAAGTCTGCATCCTTCAAGAAAAACATGATTTTCATGCAGGACAATGCTCCATCACACGCGTCCAAGTACTCCACAGCGTGGCTGGCAAGAAAGGGTATAAAAGAAGAAAATCTAATGACATGGCCTCCTTGTTCACCTGATCTGAACCCCATTGAGAACCTGTGGTCCATCATCAAATGTGAGATTTACAAGGAGGGAAAACAGTACACCTCTCTGAACAGTGTCTGGGAGGCTGTGGTTGCTGCTGCACGCAATGTTGATGGTGAACAGATCAAAACACTGACAGAATCCATGGATGGCAGGCTTTTGAGTGTCCTTGCAAAGAAAGGTGGCTATATTGGTCACTGATTTGTTTTTGTTTTGTTTTTGAATGTCAGAAATGTATATTTGTGAATGTTGAGATGTTATATTGGTTTCACTGGTAAAAATAAATAATTGAAATGGGTATATATTTGTTTTTTGTTAAGTTGCCTAATAATTATGCACAGTAATAGTCACCTGCACACACAGATATCCCCCTAAAATAGCTATAACTAAAAACAAACTAAAAACTACTTCCAAAACTATTCAGCTTTGATATTAATGAGTTTTTTGGGTTCATTGAGAACATGGTTGTTGTTCAATAATAAAATTAATCCTCAAAAATACAACTTGCCTAATAATTCTGCATTCCCTGTATAGGAGTGCAGCACTAGCTCTACAGCTTCCCCTTTTCTTTTATTATGCAGTCTAAAGAAGATAGGAACAAAAAAATATCATCCTATAATCTATTAGGCAAACCAGCTCTGAATCAAACACATTCAGACCCAGATCTTACCAAATCTATGAAAGAACTCTTCCATTCCTTAGAGGAGGAGATTCTTAAAGAACACCGCCATTGGTGGGATCTGACTACTTTAGAAAAATATGTTGAACTTAAACATATTCCCAGAGGCTTACGTATTCTTATACACTGCTCTTTTATGTTGAAATGTTTTTATTGAACAGCATTTGTCATACATGAATATTCATACAGTGGCAGGATATTCATTCAAAGACGAAAACAAAAACAATACAAAAAGAACAAATAAGAAAACATAATAAAAACAAAAAATGAAAATATTACATGAATGCAGAATGTTCGAGTCAATTGAAAATCACACATGTCTAACAATTCAGATAGGAGTGTACTTATTTGAGTTCCATGGGTTTTTGAGGATATGGAGTGTTGACAAAGAGCAGAAGATCAGATGTTTATGTGGAAGTATGAGTGACGTTAGGCCCCCCTTTTAATATCCAATAAAACCAAATTCTATCTACTGTTTCTTTACACTGCTCTTTTAAAGAGACCACGGAACTTTTAGACAAATGGTACAAAATTCTAAATGACTGTTCCACTAATTTGATGAATGTTCTCTTTGAACACAGATGCACATTATCAGATCAGTGTAGTGAAAAAATAGAAAAAATACAAGCCAAACTTGTTAAGTATTTAGATAATTCTGATTATGAACGTCTTTTAAAAGGAATGTACGAACGTACAGACAGATTTCAAGAGTACTCTGGTTTTATCAGAAAACAGAATTTATGTTTACCTGATAAATTACTTTCTCCAACGGTGTGTCCGGTCCACGGCGTCATCCTTACTTGTGGGATATTCTCTTCCCCAACAGGAAATGGCAAAGAGCCCAGCAAAGCTGGTCACATGATCCCTCCTAGGCTCCGCCTACCCCAGTCATTCGACCGACGTTAAGGAGGAATATTTGCATAGGAGAAACCATATGATACCGTGGTGACTGTAGTTAAAGAAAATAAATTATCAGACCTGATTAAAAAACCAGGGCGGGCCGTGGACCGGACACACCGTTGGAGAAAGTAATTTATCAGGTAAACATAAATTCTGTTTTCTCCAACATAGGTGTGTCCGGTCCACGGCGTCATCCTTACTTGTGGGAACCAATACCAAAGCTTTAGGACACGGATGAAGGGAGGGAGCAAATCAGGTCACCTAAATGGAAGGCACCACGGCTTGCAAAACCTTTCTCCCAAAAATAGCCTCAGAAGAAGCAAAAGTATCAAACTTGTAAAATTTGGTAAAAGTGTGCAGTGAAGACCAAGACGCTGCCCTACATATCTGATCAACAGAAGCCTCGTTCTTGAAGGCCCATGTAGAAGCCACAGCCCTAGTGGAATGAGCTGTGATTCTTTCAGGAGGCTGCCATCCGGCAGTCTCGTAAGCCAATCTGATGATGCTTTTAATCCAAAAAGAGAGAGAGGTAGAAGTTGCTTTTTGACCTCTCCTTTTACCAGAATAAACAACAAACAAGGAAGATGTTTGTCTAAAATCCTTTGTAGCATCTAAATAGAATTTTAGAGCGCGAACAACATCCAAATTGTGCAACAACCGTTCCTTCTTTGAAACTGGTTTCGGACACAAAGAAGGCACGACTATCTCCTGGTTAATGTTTTTGTTAGAAACAACTTTTGGAAGAAAACCAGGTTTAGTACGTAAAACCACCTTATCTGCATGGAACACCAGATAAGGAGGAGAACACTGCAAAGCAGATAATTCTGAAACTCTTCTAGCAGAAGAAATTGCAACCAAAAACAAAACTTTCCAAGATAATAACTTAATATCAACGGAATGTAAGGGTTCAAACGGAACCCCCTGAAGAACTGAAAGAACTAAGTTGAGACTCCAAGGAGGAGTCAAAGGTTTGTAAACAGGCTTGATTCTAACCAGAGCCTGAACAAAGGCTTGAACATCTGGCACAGCTGCCAGTTTTTTGTGAAGTAACACAGACAAGGCAGAAATCTGTCCCTTCAAGGAACTTGCAGATAATCCTTTCTCCAATCCTTCTTGAAGAAAGGATAGAATCTTAGGAATCTTTACCTTGTCCCAAGGGAATCCTTTAGATTCACACCAACAGATATATTTTTTCCATATTTTGTGGTAAATTTTTCTATTTACAGGCTTTCTGGCCTGAACAAGAGTATCAATAACAGAATCTGAGAACCCTCGTTTTGATAAGATCAAGCGTTCAATCTCCAAGCAGTCAGCTGGAGTGAGACCAGATTCGGATGTTCGAACGGACCTTGAACAAGAAGGTCTCGTCTCAAAGGTAGCTTCCATTGTGGAGCCGATGACATATTCACCAGATCTGCATACCAAGTCCTGCGTGGCCACGCAGGAGCTATCAAGATCACCGACGCCCTCTCCTGATTGATCCTGGCTACCAGCCTGGGGATGAGAGGAAACGGCGGGAATACATAAGCTAGTTTGAAGGTCCAAGGTGCTACTAGTGCGTCTACTAGAGTCGCCTTGGGATCCCTGGATCTGGACCCGTAGCAAGGAACCTTGAAGTTCTGCCGAGAGGCCATCAGATCCATGTCTGGAATGCCCCACAGTTGAGTAATTTGGGCAAAGATTTCCGGATGGAGTTCCCACTCCCCCGGATGTAATGTCTGACGACTCAGAAAATCCGCTTCCCAATTTTCCACTCCTGGGATGTGGATTGCAGACAGGTGGCAGGAGTGAGTCTCCGCCCATTGAATGATTTTGGTCACTTCTTCCATCGCCAGGGAACTCCTTGTTCCCCCCTGATGGTTGATGTACGCAACAGTCGTCATGTTGTCTGATTGAAAACGTATGAACTTGGCCTTTGCTAGCTGAGGCCAAGCCTTGAGAGCATTGAATATCGCTCTCAGTTCCAGAATATTTATCGGTAGAAGAGATTCTTCCCGAAACCAAAGATCCTGAGCTTTCAGGGATCCCCAGACCGCGCCCCAGCCCATTAGACTGGCGTCGGTCGTGACAATGACCCACTCTGGTCTGCGGAAGGTCATCCCTTGTGACAGGTTGTCCAGGGACAGCCACCAACGGAGTGAGTCTCTGGTCCTCTGATTTACTTGTATCTTCGGAGACAAGTCTGTATAGTCCCCATTCCACTGACTGAGCATGCACAGTTGTAATGGTCTTAGATGAATGCGCGCAAAAGGAACTATGTCCATTGCCGCTACCATCAAACCTATTACTTCCATGCACTGCGCTATGGAAGGAAGAGGAACGGAATGAAGTGTTTGACAAGAGTTTAGAAGTTTTGTTTTTCTGGCCTCTGTCAGAAAAATCCTCATTTCTAAGGAGTCTATTATTGTTCCCAAGAAGGGAACCCTTGTCGACGGAGATAGAGAACTCTTTTCCACGTTCACTTTCCATCCGTGAGATCTGAGAAAGGCCAGGACTATGTCCGTGTGAGCCTTTGCTTGAGGAAGGGACGACGCTTGAATCAGAATGTCGTCCAAGTAAGGTACTACTGCAATGCCCCTTGGTCTTAGCACCGCTAGAAGGGACCCCAGTACCTTTGTGAAAATCCTTGGAGCAGTGGCTAATCCGAAAGGAAGCGCCACGAACTGGTAATGCTTGTCCAGGAATGCGAACCTTAGGAACCGATGATGTTCCTTGTGGATAGGAATATGTAGATACGCATCCTTTAAATCCACCGTGGTCATGAATTGGCCTTCCTGGATGGAAGGAAGAATTGTTCGAATGGTTTCCATTTTAAACAATGGAACCTTGAGAAACTTGTTTAAGATCTTGAGATCTAAGATTGGTCTGAACGTTCCCTCTTTTTTGGGAACTATGAACAGATTGGAGTAGAACCCCATCCCTTGTTCTCCTAATGGAACAGGATGAATCACTCCCATTTTTAACAGGTCTTCTACACAATGTAAGAATGCCTGTCTCTTTATGTGGTCTGAAGACAATTGAGACCTGTGGAACCTCCCCCTTGGGGGAAGCCCCTTGAATTCCAGAAGATAACCTTGGGAGACTATTTCCAGTGCCCAAGGATCCAGAACATCTCTTGCCCAAGCCTGAGCGAAGAGAGAGAGTCTGCCCCCCACCAGATCCGGTCCCGGATCGGGGGCCAACATTTCATGCTGTCTTGGTAGCAGTGGCAGGTTTCTTGGCCTGCTTTCCCTTGTTCCAGCCTTGCATTGGTCTCCAGGCTGGCTTGGCTTGAGAAGTATTACCCTCTTGCTTAGAGGACGTAGCACTTGGGGCTGGTCCGTTTCTACGAAAGGGACGAAAATTAGGTTTATTTTTGGCCTTGAAAGACCTATCCTGAGGAAGGGCGTGGCCCTTACCCCCAGTGATATCAGAGATAATCTCTTTCAAGTCAGGGCCAAACAGCGTTTTCCCCTTGAAAGGAATGTTAAGGAGTTTGTTCTTGGAAGACGCATCCGCTGACCAAGATTTCAACCAAAGCGCTCTACGCGCCACAATAGCAAACCCAGAATTCTTCGCCGCTAACCTAGCCAATTGCAAAGTGGCGTCTAGGGTGAAAGAATTAGCCAATTTGAGAGCACGGATTCTGTCCATAATCTCCTCATAAGGAGGAGAATCACTATCGATCGCCTTTACTAGCTCATCGAACCAGAAACACGCGGCTGTAGTGACAGGGACAATGCATGAAATTGGTTGTAGAAGGTAACCTTGCTGAACAAACATCTTTTTAAGCAAACCTTCTAATTTTTTATCCATAGGATCTTTGAAAGCACAACTATCTTCTATGGGTATAGTGGTGCGTTTGTTTAAAGTAGAAACCGCTCCCTCGACCTTGGGGACAGTCTGCCATAAGTCCTTTCTAGGGTCGACCATAGGAAACAATTTTTTAAATATGGGGGGAGGGACGAAAGGTATACCGGGCCTTTCCCATTCTTTATTTACAATGTCCGCCACCCGCTTGGGTATAGGAAAAGCTTCTGGGAGCCCCGGGACCTCTAGGAACTTGTCCATTTTACATAGTTTCTCTGGGATGATCAAATTCTCACAATCATCCAGAGTGGATAATACCTCCTTAAGCAGAGCGCGGAGATGTTCCAACTTAAATTTAAATGTAATCACATCGGGTTCAGCTTGTTGAGAAATTTTCCCTGAATCTGAAATTTCTCCCTCAGACAAAACCTCCCTGGCCCCCTCAGACTGGTGTAGGGGCATTTCAGAACCATTATCATCAGCGTCCTCATGCTCTACAGTATCTAAAACAGAGCAGTCGCGCTTACGCTGATAAGTGGGCATTTTGGCTAAAATGTTTTTGATAGAATTATCCATTACAGCCGTTAATTGTTGCATAGTAAGGAGTATTGGCGCGCTAGATTTACTAGGGGCCTCCTGAGTGGGCAAGACTCGTGTAGACGAAGGAGGGAATGATGCAGTACCATGCTTACTCCCCTCACTTGAGGAATCATCTTGGGTATCATTTTCAGTGTCACATAAATCACATTTATTTAAATGAGAAGGAACCTTGGCTTCCCCACATTCAGAACACAGTCTATCTGGTAGTTCAGACATGTTAAACAGGCATAAACTTGATAAAGTACAAAAAACGTTTTAAAATAAAACCGTTACTGTCACTTTAAATTTTAAACTGAACACACTTTATTACTGCAATTGCGAAAAAGTATGAAGGAATTGTTCAAAATTCACCAAAATTTCACCACAGTGTCTTAAAGCCTTAAAAGTATTGCACACCAAATTTGGAAGCTTTAACCCTTAAAATAACGGAACCGGAGCCGTTTTTAACTTTAACCCCTTTACAGTCCCTGGTATCTGCTTTGCTGAGACCCAACCAAGCCCAAAGGGGAATACGATACCAAATGACGCCTTCAGAAAGTCTTTTCTATGTATCAGAGCTCCTCACACATGCGACTGCATGTCATGCTGCTCAAAAACAAGTGCGCAATACCGGCGCGAAAATGAGGCTCTGCCTATGATTAGGGAAAGCCCCTAGAGAATAAGGTGTCTAAAACAGTGCCTGCCGATATTATTTAACAAAAATACCCAGATTAAATGATTCCTCAAGGCTAAATATAGGTAATATATGAATCGATTTAGCCCAGAAAATGTCCACAGTCTTAATAAGCCCTTGTGAAGCCCTTATTTACTGTCTGAATAAAAATGGCTTACCGGATCCCATAGGGAAAATGACAGCTTCCAGCATTACATCGTCTTGTTAGAATGTGTCATACCTCAAGCAGCAAAAGACTGCTCACTGTTCCCCCAACTGAAGTTAATTCCTCTCAACAGTCCTGTGTGGAACAGCCATGGATTTTAGTAACGGTTGCTAAAATCATTTTCCTCATACAAACAGAAATCTTCATCTCTTTTCTGTTTCAGAGTAAATAGTACATACCAGCACTATTTTAAAATAACAAACTCTTGATTGAATAATAAAAACTACAGTTAAACACTAAAAAACTCTAAGCCATCTCCGTGGAGATGTTGCCTGTACAACGGCAAAGAGAATGACTGGGGTAGGCGGAGCCTAGGAGGGATCATGTGACCAGCTTTGCTGGGCTCTTTGCCATTTCCTGTTGGGGAAGAGAATATCCCACAAGTAAGGATGACGCCGTGGACCGGACACACCTATGTTGGAGAAAATAAAAAGCTAGAAAGAGATAATAATGATTATTTGAAAGACCAGGCTTACAGTTATAATCATGTTTCAAAAACTACTGCTAACAGTAACAATAGCACCAACTCCAATATCATGAAAATAGAGATTTAGCACATATCCCTAGCAGCACTGGACATACTGATCACCATGCCAATAGCAACTCATCACATCCTCATGATAATTTGGAACAAAGTGGTAAGTGGACCACTGTACATCACAAATCTAGAAATATGCATCACAAGAACAACCAGAAACAAAACACATATCATCACACTGTACAATCTCACTACCATAGGAGCATCATTATAATCATTATGACTCTTCAAATAGACACCAACATAACAACTATTACGATTCCCCAAACGGATACCAACACAAGAACTATGACAATATTAATAGAGATACGAATATGAGAAATACTTTAGGACCAAGAGGCTACCATCAAGAGGGTCCCAGACATAGGAATTATGATCAATCTGGAAACAATTACGTCCAACATTCTCCTCATTATAATCATAGACCACCTCATCATTCTAATTACTCATCAGATAATGATGCACACCCCAGGAGTAATTACAACCACTTTCAACATTCTAACCGTTTTCAACCCCTTTTTTCTGTATCAGAAGACAATGTGTTCCCAGAACGACTAACTAGACCCAATTCTACACCTTCATCCTCTTTTTTAGAGACCGCCCCACAACACCGCAGAATTCCCATAGAGGAACAAAACCCCCCAAAAAGACCACTTTACATAGGCCAAGAGGCTCCAGAGGCAGAGGCCTTACCGCCAAGAAAGAAAAATCAGATAAATTAGACAAAGGAATTTTTAACCTATCTTCACATACCTTGTCTCTTAATGAAAAAAGAATCCTTAACAAAGGCCTTTCTTTTTGTCCGCTTAACTCCCACAACATTTTCAATTCGTTTGTAGATTTAAACCGTTTTACAAGAAAGCTATCTTTACAAAAATTCTTTGCCTAAAAGAACCTAAAAAAAATAAATCTTTTAGAGGAAAATACTCTATGCATCTTTACAGATACCATGAATAGTGGGACCAATATACCAACTATACATGGTTCTATAGACAATCTAACTACATATATTTATGAAGGTGTCATTCATATAAATGTTAAAGCCAAATCATCTTTTTCTCCTCCATTAGGATCCAGTCAATATGTAGAAATTTATCAAAATCTAGTGTTAGATGATTTAGAAAAAAATAACTTAAAAAATCTGTAAAAAGAACTTGTACAAAAAATTTAATGAGAAACAAGCTATCTTGTCTCTCACTAACAATCCCAATATTATTATATGTGATGCCTAAAAGACACCAATTATTATAAAGTCCTGCCACAAGATCCCACTAACTTTTTCCTCAAGACATACCAGAAGTTGATAGAAAAAGGAGTCCATCTTAAAATTCTAAATAAAGAAGAAAAAAACTAATATGGATCACCTGTGACGTAGGTGCACTATATTCCAATATCTCACATCATTTGGGTTTACAAGCAATATCTACAGTTCTTAGTTGAGACTACTATATGCCTGAAACACAGAAGCAGTACATTTTAGAATGCATTGAATACATATTACAACACAACTATTTCATGTATCAGGATTCTTTTTATTTACAGATCAAAGGAACTGCCATGGGCACCAGATTCGCTCCCAGCTTTGCCAATTTGTTTATGGGCATTTTTGAGGAGACCTACATCTACCATTCCTCTGCTGGGGCGAGTCTGGTGTTCTGTGGCCGTTATATAGATGATCTCATTTTTATTTGGAAGGGTGAAATATCTGCAGCTCAGGCTTTTGCCTCCTCTTTAAACCAAAACGAAATGGGTCTTTCTTTTACAGCCAATATTCATGACAAATCGATAGACTATTTAGATTTCACACTTAGCTGGGATTGCGAAGGCAATCTCTGTTCCAAGACTTTTTTAAAAAAAAGTTGAGAGCAATAGCTATTTGAACTATACTAGTAACCACCATAAAAGCTGGCTGTCAAATATACCTTACAGCCAATTCGAGAGAATTAGACGCAATTGTACACATCTTGAAATTTTTGATCAACAAAGTCATATTATTTATGACAGATTTATAGACAAAGGATATCCGAAAAAACAAACAAAGCAAGACTTCTAGATAGAGACACACTTCTAGAAAAAACAATGTAAACAAAAAAGTAAAGATAACCAAGTTTCTATTGATCCTATGTTTATTACTCAATACAACACTAATTACAAGTACAAGTACGTCATATCTTAAACAAACATTGGCATATTATTCTCAAAGATCCTGTACTCAAGACTTTAGTAGGAGAACATCCAATGATTGTTTATACTAGAGCTCCCACTCTTAGGGGTAAGCTAGCTCCCAGTAAGAAAGTTAAACACAAACATTTTAATAACTTTTCTAAAAATAAAAAGGAATTTTAAATGTGGTAGAAAAGGATGCAATACATGTAAATACATCATTTCTGGCAAAATAATTTTTACATCTTTTTCTACTGGAGAGAACTTCTCTATTTCTAGATTTTTCAACTGCAACTCCAGCTTCATTGTATATGTATTGGAATGCGTCTGTGGGGTGCAGTATGTGGGGCGTACCTCTAGAAAAGCTAGGGTACGTTGGGGAGAACACTGGCGCAATTGTAAAAATTGCAAAAAGAAAAATATTAAACATAGTGTTCCTGAACACTGCCTGACCAAACACGACGGCAATCACAAAATTTTCAGGTTTTATTCCATAGACTATATTCCTCCTTCCACAGATTATATTAGAATCATTAAACTCAGACAACGTGAGACTTTCTGGATACACAAATTGAACACTCTTTTTCCATCAGGTTTAAATTTCAATTTAGATTTAGCTGCTTTTAACTAACACATACAGATGTCTATTTCTAGCCTCCATATCATTATTCTCACTAGCGTCCTTTATTTTCAAACACTTTTTTATACATATACCAGTTTATACACACCATATTACCATTTCCTCTTATCAGCTCTCATTTTTTTGATGAGAACAGTTCCTCCTGCGGTCTCGATATTCTGTTTTTTGTTGTTCATTTGTTCATTAATTTTTTCTTTGGCTCCTTAGTATTATGCATTATCAATATTCAGCCAGTTCTACATTCATATTATTAATATATTAGATACATATTGTTTTTATGCTATTCTTGTTTTTTATATTTTTTTATATATATTTTTATCATGTCACGCTTTTTCGTTTTTATTGTCAGTATGTATTTCAATTTTTTTAGTCATCAGATTAGCTCTGTCATCATATTGACAGTTTTTAACTATCTTTAGTTCGGCATATATTCTTCTATATAGTCGAGGGTAGACTACAATTCTATATTTATCTTTGCCCCTTATGGCGTAACACTTTGTTGCTTTTATCTAGTTATTCATCTAGTTATTTTTTAACAGACAAACTGTTTCGTTTTGTTTTCCATACATTGTATTAATTATGTCTCAATGCTATGATTGGCAGATTTCACGTCCAATCACATCCGATGTATGTATTTTTAAGCCTCATGTTAGGTATAACCTGTATACTACCTGATGAAACGACCAAGAGCTTGCGGCCGAGAAAAAAACGTTGTTTAAGTCTAATAAATACTTGTTTTTTACCATAATCGGATCCTCTTCATGCTTATATGAACTTTGGGAAGTGTCCGGTCGACACACAGGAGCCTATCAGATTACATTGGTCTGGCTTTCACTCCTTCCACCGCAGTCGGCGTTGCTTTTCTCCTTGTTCCCTGTCAGGAGCATATCCTTCCACTACACACAGATTGCAGAATATTATTCGGCTGTGGAAATTGAGCGGTTTGCTTGTTTTTTTACCATAATCGGATCCTCTTCATGCTTATATGAACTTTGGGAAGTGTCCGGTCGACACACAGGAGCCTATCAGATTACATTGGTCTGGCTTTCACTCCTTCCACCGCAGTCGGCGTTGCTTTTCTCCTTGTTCCCTGTCAGGAGCATATCCTTCCACTACACACAGATTGCAGAATATTATTCGGCTGTGGAAATTGAGCGGTTTGCCTTGTTACCAACAAGATTTGTCCATCCAGCATACTGGCTGCTGTTTAAAGGTCAGCCTGCTCGTTTGCCCTTCTTGTAATGAGAATGCCAAGTCGCTTGTGAGTACCTGTTCACTTGCCTCCATAACACTTTTTCTCATTTGTTTGTGATTACTACACAAGGCGCTTTCTTGTTTTTGTCTTCAGCTTCTCGTTCCCCCCTGATGGTTGATGTAAGCCACCGAGGTAATGTTGTCTGACTGGAATCTGATGAACTGGGACGAACCCAGGAGGGGTCAAGCCCTCAGATCATTGAAGATCGCTCGAAGTTCCAGGATGTTGATTGGAAGAAGCAACTCCTCCCGATTCCACTTGCACTGTGCCTTCCTGGCACCCCAAACAGCTCCTCATCCTGAGAGGCTTGCGTCCGTAGTCACAATCTCCCAGGATTGTCTCAGGAAGGATGTCCCCTGGAACAGCTGATCTGGACAGAGCCACCAAGAGAGGGATTCCCTCGACCGGTTGTCCAGAGAGATCTGTTGGGATAGATCCGAGTGATCGCCGTTCTATTGCCTCAGCATGCCCAACTAAAGAGGTCGTAGATGGAACCTGGCAAATGGTATGACATCTATACTGGATACCATGAGCCCAATCACCTCCATGCACCGGGCCACAGAAGGCTTTGAGGAGGTCTGAAGGGCAAGACAGCTTGGAGGCAAGTTTGCAATGTCTCTGGTCTGTCAGAATATCTTCATGGATATGGAGTCTATTATCGTGCCCAGGAACTCCACTCTAGTACTGGGAACCAGAGAACTCTTTCCTGAGTTTATCTTCCATCCATGAGATCGAAGCAGAAGTAGAAGAGCTCTCGAATGGTCCTCTGCCAGCCGGCAGGACGGAGCCTGGACCAGGAGGTCGTACACATAACGTGCTACTGCAATACCTCTGGATCTTGCCACCGCGAGCAAAGCTCCCAGAACCTTCGTAAAGACTCTTGGACCAGTAGCTAGACCGAAGGGGAGGAGAGCTACAAACTGGAAGTGCTGGTCCAGAAAAGCGAATCTTAGGAACTTGGAGTGATCCTTGTGAATTGACACATGAAGGTAAGCGTCCTTCAAGTCTATCGTAGTCATGAACTGACCCTCTTGAACTAGGGGCAGAATAGACCTTATCGTCCACCTCGATCATCTCTGACAGAGAGTCACACCAATAGGTAGTGGCTCCCGCCGCCGCTTGAGGCTGAAATACGAACCCTGTGTGCTGAAACATCTTTCTTAACAGGGTCTCTAATTTCTTATCCATGGGTTCCTTAAACGATGAACTATCTTTGAGTGGGATAGTGGTGGCCTAAAAATAAAACCTGCTTACTGAAAAGCCTTTCTTTAAAAAAGACTCCTATATCATATTCATAGGGTCTTTAAAAGAGGTTAAACTAGAAACAGCTACATCCACTTTAGGAATAGTTTCCCGAAGCTCTAAATTAGAAGAAGGCAAAGGAAACATCCTTTTAAATCTCTGAGCTGGATTAAAAGCGATACCAGAGACCACTTTTTAAAAATTATCTCAGAGATAGCATTAGGAACAGGAAATACCTCTGGAGATTTAACATCATTAAAAATAAAAAAATAATACCCAGCTGCTTAACAGAGTTATCCTCAGAAACTTTGAATACTGCACCCCTAAAGTACATAACACTTCTCTTAAAAGAGAAAAAGTGTTCAAGTGTGAACAAAAAAACTAAATGTATACGTACCTGATCAATTATTTTCTTTCCTGGCATGGAGAGTCCACAAATTAATTCATTACTGTTGGAAATTCAACACCTGGCCACCAGAGAGAGGCAAAGACAACCTAGCAAAAGTATCCCTCCCACTTCCCATAATTCTCCAGCCATTCAGCCGAGGAAATAAGGAAGAGTAGGAGAAACACTAGAGTTATAGAGGTGCCAGAAGATTTGGAAAAAATGCCACCTCAAAAAAAAAAGGGGCGGGTTCAAGGACTCTCTATGCCAGGAAAGAAAATAATGTATCAGGTAAGCATACATTTTGCTTTCTTTCCAATGGCATGGAGAGTCCATGAATTCATTCATAAATGTTGGTAATCCAATACCCAAGCTAGAGAGCACACAGAATGTACAGGGAGGAAAAATAAGGCAGACAGACCTAAACTGAAGCCCCCACCGCTTGAAACATTTTTCTCCCAAAGGAAGCCTCAGCTGAAGCAAAAAAAAATCAAACTTGTAAAATTTAGAAAAGGAATGCAGTAAGGACAAGGTAGCTGTCCTACAGATTTGCTCCATAGAAGCTTTATTCTTAAAACCCAGAGGACCCAGCCCATGTAAAGTGAGCCTTAATCCTCTCAGGAGGCTGTTGAGTAGCTTCCTCATAAGCCAAACAAATGACACTCCTCAACCAAAAGGAAAGGGAAGTTGCAGGGGCCTTTAGACACTTGCGCTTACAGACATACACAACAAACAAAGAAGTAGAATTCCTAAAATCCTTGGAAGCATGGAGATAGATTTCAAAGCACGCACCACAGAGGTTGTGTAACGAACGTTCCTTCTAAGAAGGATTAAGACAAAAGTAAAAACTATAATCTTCTGAAAGATATTGGGGTCAGAGACCACCTTAGGAAGAAACCCAAGGCCTGACACAGACCTGATTCAAACCAGAGCCTGAACAAAGGACTGAACGTCTGGAAGATTAGCTAACATTTTGTGGAGCAAGACAGAAAGGGCAGAAATCTGACCCTTGAGAAAACTAGCAGACAAATCTTTCTTGAAACCCTCTTGGAGAAACAGCAGAATCCGAGGAACTCTCACCTTGTGCCAAGGGAAACCGCGAGTCTTGCACCAGGTTAGATAGGTGCATCACACATTGTCATCCGACGAGTCACCGGCTTATGAGCCTGATTCAAAGTATCAATGACCTTATCAGAAAAACCTCTTTTAGATAAAACTATCCGTTCAATCTCCACGCAGTCAGTATTTAGAGAATCTAGATATGATGAAGGAACTGACCTTAAATTAGAAGGTCCATCCTCAGATGTAACCTCCATGGAGGGGAGGAAGACATCACCGGATCTGCAAACCAAGACCTCTAGGCCAAGCTGGCGCAATTAGGATCACGAGGCCCGCTCCTATTTAATGCGGGCTATGACCCTGGGAAGAATAGCTAACGGAGATAACAGATAACACTGTCTGAGGATCTCTCGGTCTCTACCCTTATCTGGGCAGATTAATATTGATATGAGATGCCATGAGGACTATCTCTGGATCCCCCACCTCTGAGAGAAGGGACCACTCCCTGGGATGGAAGTTCTGTCCAGTCAGGAAATCCGTTTCCCATATTGTCCACCCCGGGAAGAGAGTGACCGAAACTGAACTATTGTGAGATTCTGCCCACTGAAGGAAGTGAGCCACTTCTCTCATCTCCAAGGAACACCTCGTTCCCCAGATAAACCAGATAGAACGAAGCTGAAACCACGCCATTAGAACATTGAAAATGGCACTCAACTCCAGGATATTGAGCTGTCAGGGAACCCCCAACCACGTCCCAGCCTAGAAGACTGGCGTCCGAAGACACCATCTCCCTAGATGGACTTAAGACAGAAGTTCTGACAAAGCCATCATGAGAGAGTGTCTCTCGTATGGCTGTCCAGGACGATCTGCTGGGATAGGATGGAGATGCCATTGCCTGAACATACATAGATGAAAAGGACTCTGAAGGAAACTAGCAAAAGGAAAAATATTAATACCACTATGAGACTCACTGTGCATTGAGCCGCTGAAGGGCAAGCCATAGATAGTAGAGAGAGATAGGCAGATAAGGGGTTGAATCGCAGACCAATGTAAGCATCCAGGGGGGGTGGCAGGAAAATATATTTGCAGCCCAATTTCCAGGAGTATGGCAAGTATGTCTTAACATGAGCATAAGATGAGGGGTGGATCTGAACCGGTAGCCCTGCGCTTCCTAGACCATGACGCTACCACTCCTCCACAGCAGCTATCTCTCTCTTTTAAACCCCCCCCCCCAAAAAAAACAAGGCATTCAGTGCAGCAGAAACAGCCGACCGAAGCTGAGCTGCAAAGTTCACTAGTAAATAATTACCTCCAGAAAAAGACTATGCTGAGCCGCAGGGCACTGCCTGTGTCCTAACATGGTACAGGTACTTAGGGAAAAGTTAACGCATTTCCTGAATAAAGCTGACTTAGACAGAAAGTTTGTAAAAAAAAAATCTGTGAAAAAAAGGCATATTTTCAAAGCAGCAAAGATTACTACTAAACCATTGTGGGCCCAAAGCAATGAAGTTTTAGGGGAAACACAGGCCCAGACTACTATAAGTTGTGCAGTCTTTTCCAGCAAAACTGTGCAGGAGGACTCAACAAGAAACTGAGCAAAATACAAGCTGCAATTGATCATCTAGATCTAGGAGCCCCCCTTTAACACAGAGTTAAAGCGACAAGATCGTTATCTATAGAACCAATAAGCGTCTTCAATTATTGGCAAATATAACTATGTCTTAGGGAACGTGCAAGCTTCCCAAGGCAGGGCTGTGCTCAATGGCCTTGCTGCACCTTTGAGACAGCAAGATGACAATGACATCACGATGCCTGTGATGTCAGGCCTTTGTACTTTCTGAAGATGTTTTTTTTCCACTCTGCACTGCCTTCTGAGCCTCTGAGAACATCCGCTTTGCTAAGGTAGGGCCGCCAGTTATACATAGGTAATAAAAGAAAACAAGAGTCCTAAGCCCTGTAAAAGCGAATACCATTTGATATTCGCTAAATAAAAAACAGAGCTAAAAAAATAAAAAGGCCATTGACCAACTGGCCTGTCTTCTTATATGAACATCCAACACACTGGAAAGGTATTGTTCATAAACAAGATCAAACATTGACAAGACCTCCGCTTCTATCATCAAGAAGATTATGATCCCTGACATAGAACAATTATCCACCAGATGCAAATAAATATTCTAGCTATGTATATCCCTTAAACAGGAGATAAGAAACATCTCATGGTAGAGAAGAAGTACATGGTGGGAACATCATTTAGACAAAAAAGGTCAAATCATTGTCTAATTCACAGATAAGCACACGAACAAACAAGTAAGTATAACCATTTGAAAATGAGTAATCAATATGAAACAAGAAATAGCATTACACTTAGCAGATAGACATACTTTCCAAGTAACACTCTGGTCATATTAGAGGCTTAAACTAGAGCAGCATTATTAATTAAGACATCAGGAAAAACCTGATTGCATCCTGGAAAAGCACAACCTGCACTAGGTGTCATTTTTAAAAAGCACCACTAGATGTCAGCAAATTACTCAGGTTGAACAGGAATAAACTGCTCTAGAACATAGCAAACACTGAACAATATTTTAATGAACACATTAAATAAAACAGAAATATATCCGTATGAGTTTTAACATCTGGGTTGAGCCCTGATGGATTGATTAGTTAACCTGTAAGTGAATGTAAAACATGCAATAACACTAGTGTGAGCTTCAAATGGTCAGTAGGAGCTCATTAGTAATAAAAAAAAAAATCATAACATATTTCAAATATTAAATCACATAAAATGTGAAGTACATATAAATTAAATATAAATACTAGCATACAGATACATGACCAGATAAATATTGACAGATTGCACAATTGCTCAAAGCAAAGAGATATCAACAGACTAGCCAAAACTCTCCTCACTATAAGAGAGTTTGCTTATTGCACCCATACATGTAAATATATAAGCATATTGGGGTATTGGGGGACAGGGCCAAAGTTGTTGCATATCCAGAACAGCAAAGTCCTGAGAGGAGACAGGCTCTGAGGGGTTAATCTTACTAGTAGTAGATTTAAATCCCTTACTTGATTTTATACAGAACATAAACAGGTAGAGCAAAAATTAGGAAAAACTGCGAAGGGGAGCATAAAATAATAAAAAAAAAAAAGACTAGGAAGGCTGTCAACCTCCATAGATAGAAAGTCCAGACCTCTGTCGTAATCAGAAATGCATACAAATATTAGAGCAGTCTCAGTAGCCCAGCATATGTTTATCGGCAAGTGCACATCTTCCCAATATATATGTACAGTCCTGCAAATAAAGCAAGAACAGTACTAGGCAAATGCACTCTGGACAATAGCACTACTAACTAAAACATACATTGCGTCTAAATGCTACGTACTAGCCAACGCTAGAGCGCCCGACTGCGTGACGAATAAGCAGATCCTCTCCCTGCATGTACTCAAGCGCGTGAAGCAGCCGAAGGCCGCTAGCACGAAAATAAAACATTACTCTCCATAGCAAGAGAGAAGAAGTAGAAATTGGCCAATACTATACAATCACTATGAAACCTGAATCAAGCGTGCGAAAATAAAATGTCTCATTTTATGCTCAAAAATGTCCTCACATTGCTGACATGCACTCCGGCAATAGAAGTACACACTGTAGATATCCTGTGAAACAGGCATACTGTTCTGCTCAAAAATAGAAATATCTCCTAAGGAGTATATTCAAATTGTCCCCAGACCTTCTATGAGGGGAATAGGATTCACACGGCCTTCCTATGAGTAGTCCCAGGTCAGCTGAATCTAGCAAATTAATGAAAGAAAAGGACTTACCCTCCAGAGTTTCTGTTGTGGAGTAGACACAGCACTTCCAGGTCTGACAGCTTCATATCCACTTCTGACAGGGACCTGAGATTAAAGAAAAGCAGTGTAAGCTAACACTGGTTGACCAAGGAAGTGTTAGCACAGTTAGCTGGAAGGAGGACAGAGAAGCTTCCCTACGACATCCAACAGCTAAGGTACCAATACTCTTACTAATAGAATTACATGGACACTGCATTAACCCCAGTCCTATATTGAAGGGAAACTACCCATTAAAAGACTTAAACCCACAAAATAATGTTATATCATTCTGCACATAGTGCAGAATTATATAACATCAGCTTAGCACAAACTTTGTACCTTAAAAGATTAAAGTGAAAAAATGCTACGAAATTTACTTTCACAGTACGCCGCTCCTGGCTCTACTGTTTGTTTTCCCTAAGCCATCAGGCACGCTGTCTATTCACAGACCAGAGCGAGTTACATTGAGTTTAATGGCGCGATCGGGCCGGCTGCGCTTAGAGGAAACAAACAGACCCGCTCAGTAGAGCCAGGAGCGGCGTACTGTGAAAGTAAATTTTGTAGCATTTTTTCACTTTAATCTTTTAAGGTACAAAGTTTGCGCTAAGCTGATGTGCAGAATTATATAACATTATTTTGTGGGTATACTGGCACTTTAAATACAAAATTTCTTCAGAGCACCATCTTCGTCAACCTCCAAGTTACAGAGGCAAAGAATGACTGGGGGACTATGGGAAGTGGGAGGGATACTTCTTTTGCTGGGTTGTCTTTGCCCCCTCCTGGTGGCCAGGTGTTGAATTCCCAACAGTAATGAATGAATTTGTGGACTCTCCATGCCATTGGAAGGAAAGAGTACTATACAGTTTCTTGATCAGAAACTCTTGATTATCTGAAAAAACTTCACCCCCAGATGATAATACAGAAGAAGCTCAACAGACTTAAACTTACTTAAATTACAATAATAGATTAAAACAAGCAGGTAATGAAAATATCAAGATACATAAAATCATTTAAACATTACATAAAAGGCAAGATAAATAAAGTAACCTTACATCCACATAAAGCAGCTCTTAGAAGAAATTAAATCTTACCCCTCTCACCAGAGGCTAAAGGTTTAGGGAGCGTTAATAATCAATAGTGCATCAGACGAGAGCTAACATGCCGACAGGCAATCACATAGACATGCCCATAATTCTAAGCACTCGAAAAAACTAAGCACGCCTAAAAACCTGGGCCGTACATGCCATTGTTGTTCAATTTTTTTTTTACCAGTAATCACGCCAAGGCGTGAAAAAATGACGTAAGTATCAAGCCGATGAGTGAAAAAAAAAAAAAAAAACCACAAAAAAAGCAGATGCATGAAAAAAATTACATGTGCAAGCAAACGTGTGAAAAAATTAAAAACAACGCGCCTTAGGGTGAAAAAAAGATACTTATAAATCCATGCGTAAATTGACATAACAGTCCCTAGGCTATGATATACTCATAAGTGAGTACCTACTAATAGCTTATATGCTAAGCAGGTGCCAACAACAAACCCCACACTTACGTGATAGGCAAATTAACTTACCATAAGCAGAAAAACACTCCTTCCAGTAGATAGCCAATCCAGTGACATACACCTGAAATCAGAGGATTGATATACTGTATATATATATATATATATATATATATATATATATATATACAGTATATATATTATATATATATATATATATATATGGAGTATAACGTTGAACCGACAGGAGGAGGCTAGGGACCAGTCCTTGCAACACCTGTAGTAGGCCTGTGACAAACTCCCATAGGGTTTTCTTGTGCCACAACATATACTCTAATAACATCCCTCTGTCCAGACTGTAGCTCTCTGAGGGGACACTGGGCCTCAAATTAGTCTGTGAACCCTTTTCACAAACATTCAGAGCACCTTCGTTTTCCACCTTCCTCCTGTGAAGGCAAAGACAAGACTAGTTTCCAGTAAGGTGGGGTTTTAAAGGCTCTGGGAGTTTTGGCATCTGTTCCTCCTGGTCAGGGGTATAATTCCTAGGAGTAATGGATTGTGGACTCTCAGCACCTTTATGAAATAAAAATATTTTATACAACAGCATATCATGGACTGTTGGGTCAATACCAAAATAGTGCTCAAAGCAAAGAAGACAGTCTACAAAACTGTCTTTATTTCCTATGACATGGAGAGTCCACAACGTCATTCTAGTTACTAGTGGGATATTAAACTCTTGGCCAGCAGGAGGAGGCAAAGAGCAAAAGAGGGGAGGATACAGCGCTAGAAAGAAAAAATGTCAGAATATATGCAAACAAATAAGGTGAGTAAAATCCCTAAAATATTTTACTAAAAAGACCATAAAATAAAATAAAAATAAACTTATTTGCACTAGTGGTGACAAAGTAAACACAGCTAAAGCATATATCCAGCAAATCTAAGTAATGAGCAAATAAGACTGAGGATCAGAAATATAGGGATAAAATTCAAAGTATATGCTACCTATAGTATAAGATAAGTATAAACTCTCCCATTTCCTTTTCCTATTTTTTTATATTAATTTAAAGGGGCAGCACCGAGGCTATACACATTACCTCCTCTATCCTATCTTTACTCATTGATACTGTGCCTATTTTTGACTTTAAAAACCTATAGTATAAGACAATAGAGGACAAAGCACTAAGTTATCCTAGGGATATATGTGTGGCTAATTAAAAGAGGTGATAAAAAACAGAATTTATGCTTACCTGATAAATTACTTTCTCTTACGGTGTATCCAGTCCACGGATTCATCCTTACTTGTGGGATATTCTCATTCCCTACAGGAAGTGGCAAAGAGAGCACACAGCTCCGCCCCCCCCCCAGTCATTCGACCGACGGTTAGGAAAAAAAGGAGAAACCATAGGGTGCAGTGGTGACTGTAGTTTAAACAATACATTTTAGCTGGCTTAATTGCCAGGGCGTGCCGTGGACTGGATACACCGCAAGAGAAAGTAATTTATCAGGTAAGCATAAATTCTGTTTTCTCTTACAAGGTGTATCCAGTCCACGGATTCATCCTTACTTGTGGGATAGCAATACCAAAGCTTTAGGACACGGATGAAGGGAGGGAACAAGACAGGTAACCTAAACGGAAGGCACCACTGCTTGCAAAACCTTTCTCCCAAAAATAGCCTCCAAAGAAGCAAAAGTATTGAATTTGTAAAATTTGGCAAAAGTATGCAGTGAAGACCAAGTCGCTGCCTTACAAATCTGTTCAACAGAAGCCTCATTCTTGAAAGCCCATGTGGAAGCCACAGCTCTGGTGGAATGAGCTGTAATTCGTTCAGGAGGCTGCTGTCCAGCAGTCTCATAAGCCAATCGGATGATTCTTTTCAGCCAGAAGGAAAGAGAGGTAGCAGTTGCTTTCTGACCTCTCCTCTTACCAGAATAGACAACAAACAAGGATGCGGTTTGTCTGAAATCTTTAGTTGCTTGTAAATAGAATTTTAAAGCACAAACCACATCAAGATTGTGTAATAGTCGTTCCTTCCTTGAGGATGGATTAGGACACAGAGAAGGAACAATGATTTCCTGGTTAATATTCTTATTAGAAACCACTTTAGGAAGAAAACTACCTTATCTGCATGGAACACCAGATAGGGTGAATTACACTGCAAAGCAGATAATTCTGAAACTCTTCGAGCAGAAGATATAGCTACCAAAAACAAAACTTTCCAAGATAATAACTTAATATCTATGGAATGTAAAGGTTCAAACGGAACCCCTTGAAGAACTGAAAGAACTAAATTTAGACACCATGGA
>NW_026512663.1:0-4915 GCF_027579735.1 Bombina bombina
TGGAAGTGCTGGTCCAAAAAAGCGAATCTTAAGAACTTGAAGTGATCCTTGTTTATAGGCACATGAAGGTAAGCATCCTTCAAGTCTATCGTAGTCATGAACTGTCCCTCTTGAACTAAGGGCAGAATAGACCTTATCGTCTCCATCTTGAATGATGGGACCGACATAAACTTGTTTAATCACTTTAGGTCTAGAATTGGGCAAAACCTACCCTCCTTCTTTGGGATCACAAAAAGGTTTGAGTAGAACCCTAGACCTCTCTTTGATAGAGGTACTGGGACAATTACTCCCAGGGAGAAGAGATCCCTAACGCGCCCTAGAAAAGCTTGTTTTTCTGGTCTCGAAGACAGGCGGATGAGATTTGAAACCTATCCTGTAACCCTGAGTGATGACCTCTAGAACCCAAGGTTCTTGCACGTTCCCCAACCAAGCCTCCACAAAGAGAGATAGTCTGCCCTCAACACAATCCAATGCCAGATCGGGGGCCGCCCCTTCATGCCGATTTTGTTTCGGCGGGCTTCTTGTTCTGCTTGGGTTTATTCCAAGACTGAAATGGTTTCCAAGTTCCCTTGGATTGATCAGGCTTTGCGGAGGGCTGCTGGCATTGGGATTTTTCCAAACGAAAGGGGCGAAAATTAGGCCCCTGTCCTTTAGGTTTATTCTTTTTATCTTGCAGTAGAAAAGCACCCTTGCGCCCCGTAACCGTGGATATGATAGAGTCCAGGCCTGTACCGAAAAGAATCTTCCCCTTTAATGGAAAACAATCTAGATTTTGAAGTCATGTCAGCAGACCAAGACTTCAGCCACAGAGCCCGGCGGGCTAGAACAGAAAAACCTGATGTCTTGGCATTCAGGAGAATAATTTGCATGTTTGCATCACAAATAAAAGAATTAGCTACCCTCAAGGCCTTAATTCTTTCCTGGATCTCGTTGAGGGGAGTTTCCACCTCAATCATCTCCGAAAGAGAGTTGCACTAATAGGTATCGGCTCCCGCTACCACAGCGACTGCCGCTGCAGGCTGAAACAAGTACCCCATGTCCTGAAACATTTTTCTTAATAGTTTTTCTAGCTTCTTATCCATAGGCTACTTAAACGATTAACTATCCTCAAGCCGGATAGTGGTGCGCTTAGCAAGCGTGGAGATAGCTCCATCAACCTTAGGGACAGACCCCACAACTCTAATTCAGAGTCTGGAATGGGGAACAATTTCTTAAAAGAAGAAGGGGAAAATTAAGATCCAAGTCTCTCCCATTCATTCTTAATATTTGCCATCTTTACGGGAACCGGGAAAGTCTGTGGCACCACCATGTCCTCAAACTTTATCAAACTTAGGAATAGAAGGTTCCTCGGGTAATGTAGGCACAGGAACCTCTAAAAACGTAGCCAACACTTCCTTTAACAGAAAGCGTAAGTGTTCGATCATAAATCTAAAGTCTGGTTCCTCCGCAGCCGGAGGTTTAGAGGCAGCAGATTCCGATCCAGAAAGAGCCTCTGAAGTATCAGAGGTGTCTTCATCAGCGGATAATCTAGTATCAGATAAATTGGTAGATGACCCCTGGGAAGGATAGCAATATTTGAACTTTCGCTTGCGTTTAGCAGGGCGAGGAAAAGCACTGAAGGCCGCAGACACTGCCATTTGTAACTGTTCAGAAAAGTCTGGCGGTAAGAGGGGCCCCTCCCAAAGGAGGATTAGCAGTGCAATGGGAGGCTGCATGTGTAATAGGAGATGATTGCAGGGAACGCACCTCACGGGACAGAGACCCCTCAGAGATGGATGGCTCAGTGATATCTAAGAAAACCAAGATGTTTAGTACAAGTACTCTATCAAGGCATGTGGAACATAATTGAGCAGGCGGGTATACCGTAGCCTCCTCACAATAAAAACAGGTATTAGATTTAGATAAAGAGGGAGTACCCTCTAACGTATCAGAGTCCTCCATAGCTTGCGCTGTCAAGATGGACTAAAGAAAGATAAATGGCACCTTTATACTCCCAATGGCTGGGGCTTTCACCACCTCCTCTGACCCAGGCCCTACAGAGAAAATGCTTAGTCTCCTGTAAACCGCATGGTCAGGAAAGAGGAAATCAATTAGACCACACCCGGTCACATGGTGCGCCATGCAGGACCGCCCCTTCTTCTGGAATAAGCGCTCCAAATCCTAACAGGCCGCGCAGTTATCCAAAAACGAAAGTAAAATCTGAATGTTCCAACATCGACCTGAGCCTCATCTCACACGTGGCAGCATAAAACATATATCAAATTATGCGCAACCCCCCCCCCTGTTCAATGATACACTTCCAGAGACATTAACCTTTGATTCCATACAGATAAAAGGAGTCACACTGTGACCCTGTCTTCTTCCGTTATGATTTTAAAAATGAAACCATCTTACCACAATCATCGCAATGGGACACACAGCCTCTCAAGTTTGACAGTCTTGTAGCATCACACCTGACATGGACTTGAGTGATAGAAGCAGGTAGTGAAACTCGTCAACACTGATTGCTTAGGAGCCGTTAATACGACCAGGCTGACAAGACTACTTAAAACTCCAGTCCCATACCGAAGGGTACTACCCTCCCTAAGAGGCTACTCTTAATCTTCTGACACTTCTCTGCCAATCTCCTGTAACGAAAGGCAAATAATGACTGGGGGATGAGTGGAGTGGGGGAGGTATTTAAGCCTTTGGTTGGGGTGTCTTTGCCTCCTCCTGGTGGCCAGGTTCTGTATTTCCACAAGGAATGAAGCCGTGGACTCTCCTTATATTAAGATGGAAATATTCTACTGCTTATTTCAAATTCAAAGTGCTATTGCATTGTCTTTTGTTTGTGTATGTCAATTATTCACCTCTACTGTATTTAGAGGTCCTTTAATAGTTACTCACCCCAATAATCAAAGCTGCCCAGAGTTCCTTGTCCACCACAACGAACATGCGCTTAACAGTTGTCTAGCAACCAGTAAACAACCTGTGTGTGCTCAAAATAATTGCTTCAGAAACACACACTTATATGCACACCTACACATATCTCCATTACATTGTGTAGCTAGTTTCTCAAATTATTGTCTGGCCCATAACTTTCACATACATTTGCTAACATATATATAAAATACTCTATTGCAGTGCTACACAAATGTTTAAAATCTTTGAGCAAATTATTATTTTTTTTTTTCTCAGCATAATCTTTGCTTTATTTAAGCACATACAAGATATAATGAAACATATAAATAAATGCTAGATATAATGATGCATGTCCATTTAAAATAATTTCTTCCTTTTTATGTATGTTATAAGGTATTTTTTTTTTTTTTATTAAAACTGTTTTTATTGAGGTTTGAAATATACATACAGAAATCAGCAAGATTCAACATTCCAGCAAATAGTGACATTTGGAGCAATACCAGGAGCTGTAGCTCTAGTTACAAATAGTAGAAATCACAAAGTGGTATAAGAAATAGAGGATTACATGGTACCTGGAAAACCTGACCAAAAGACAGTATTCTATTAGTACCGTTAAACACCAATACCATAAGAAAAATATGTTATGGAATGCTGAGATAAGATAAGAATTACCTCAATTTTTAATATGGGTTATATAATGGTAACTAGACTCAGGGATATGGCGGATTAATGATCCAAAAAGTGCGTATGAGAGGGTTAGTAGCGGTCTAAGATGTCCTTTTAGGGAGAAGTAAATAATATAGAGTTCCATATGGAATTCGGGACATGTATATGGTGAGCCTAGTTAGTGAGATGAGTAATAGGTGGAGGGGGGGGGGGTGCAGCGGGCAAGAGCCGCTCAAAAAGGGGTGGGGGGTATTCCAGTAATATAAACCGGCCCTCTTAAAGTATATTGTAAAGGGTAGAGGTTGCATCTAGGGATTTTTAACAAAGGAATATACGTATGAAGGGTTTGCTAAGTGGAGGCAAGGGGATCCAAGAGGAAGTGAAAATTGTTATTCGGGGGGTAAGAGGGGGACCTTCTTGGTATAAAACATTTGATGGGCTCTATAAACACATCTAATCCATGTAGGGTAAGGTAAAGAGGGGGGGGGATATGTTATTATAAATTACAGAATGATGAGGGTAGGTCCTCAATGTTTGGGGGCAGGAGTAAGACCCATGGGACCAGAGATGTCAGTTGGGATCAATTAGCTACCCTAGACCTTATAAATTATGGAAAAAAAAAAAAAAAAAGGGGAAAGCTATTATATGTTAAGGGAGCGAAAATCCTAAATGAGCAGGCCAAGTATATTGTAATGTACATAGAGACAAGTAACTAAGGGAGTCCCATATCAAATACTGAACTGAGGTTGTATGTAGTTTTGTGGGCATGGATCATAAAGGAGACTGTCCTATGGTCCCCAACCTGTTGGTTATGTCATATGACTGGTTAGTGATTAAGGTCTAAACAGCAAGTAGGCAAACAGTTTCTACAACAAAGTATACCATTAGGCGTAACAATATGGGGGTAGGTAGGGCAAATAATTGCTATAGGGATTGTAGACAAAAGGGTAGTGGAGTAGATCATTGTACAGTTGTATAACTAGGGGGCAGAAAATGGGTGTTCAATATATACAGAAAAAACAGTATTCTGCAATAATCAAAACTCAAGGTGCATACAATCTATTCATACTAATATATCTAAACTCAAGCCCCTGAACAATCGGCTATCTGCGCTATAAGTCATATATGATCTATTTACAGAACATTTAGTACCCAGACCAAGCTTCATACACCCTTCATAATATAGTTAATCATTGGGCAATTCAAATTTCCCCATTTGGAGCGCATATGTGAGTTGGATTACTGCATAAAGCTTAAGTTATCTAAACATGTGATGGTTATAGTTATATGCACAAGACCTACATATGTTTACCACAAATAGAAACCCTAGATTTAAACAATGTTAAAG
>NW_026512664.1:0-49984 GCF_027579735.1 Bombina bombina
TGATCCAATCAGCCAATAGGATTGAGCTCGCATTCTATTGGCTGTATGGATGAAGATAGAAGATGCCGTCTGGAGGACCACTTCGCCCGGCTTCGTGGAGGACTTCGGCCCTGTTGGGTGAAGACGTCTCAAGATAGGGTGATCTTCAAAGGGTTAGTGTTAGTTTTTTTTAAGGGGGGATTGGGTGGGTTTTAGAGTAGGGTTGGGTGTGTGGGTGGTGGGTTTTAATGTTGGTGGGTATTGTATTTTTTTTTACAGGTAAAAGAGCTTATTACTTTGGGGCAATGCCCCGCAAAAGGCCCTTTTAAGGGCTATTCGTAATTTAGTATAGGGTAGGGCTTTTTATTATTTTGGGGGGCTTTTTTATTTTATTAGGAGGATTAGATTCAGTGTAATTAGTTTAAAAACTTGTAATTATTTTATTATTTTCTGTAATTTAATGTGTTTTTTTTGTACTTTATTTAATTTTATTTAATTGTAGTTAATTGTAGTTGATGTAGGTAATTTAATGATAGTGTAGTGTTAGGTGTAATTGCAACTTAGGTTAGGTTTATTTTACAGGTACTTTTGTATTTATTTTAACTAAGTAGTTATTAAATAGTTAATAACTATTTAAAAACTATTCTACCTAGTTAAAATAAATACAAAGTTGCCTGTAAAATAAAAATAAATTCTAAAATAGCTACAATGTAACTATTAGTATTTTATAGGTAAGTATTTAGTTTTAAATAGGAAGAATTTATTTCGATTTAAATTATATTTAAGTTAGTAGGTGTTAGGGTTAGTGTTAGACTTAGGTTTAGGGGTTAATACATTTAATATAGTGGCGGCGGTGTGGGGGGGCAGATTAGGGGTTAATAAATATAATGTAGGTGGCGGCGGTATAGGGGGGGCAGATTAGGGTTTAATAAGTATATAATATAGGTGGCGGTGGGCACCGGGAGTGGCAGTTTAGGGGTTAAACACTTTATTTAGTTGTGGCGGGGTACGGGAGCAGCAATTTAGGGGTTAATAAGTATAATGTAGGTGGCGACGGTGTAGGGGGGTCAGATTAGGGGTGTTTAGACTCAGGGTACATGTTAGGGTGTTAGGTGTAGACATTACCATAGGAATCAATTGGATATCGGGCATCAGCGAACATAAGCTTTCGCTGCTTTCCGACTCCCATTGATTCCTATGGTATCTGCGGCCTCCAGGGCGGCGGATTTAAAACCAGGTATGCTGGGCCGGAAATGTGCAGAGCGTACCTGCTAGTTATTTGATAACTAGCAAAAGTAGTCAGATAGTGCCGAACTTGCGTTCAGAACATCTGTAGTGACGTAAGCATTGATCTGTGTCGGACTGAGTCCGGCGATCGTATGTTACGTCACTAAAGTTTGTAGGGTTTGATAACTAAGGCGAATCAGGCTCGCCACAAATACGTTGCGGAATTCCAGCGTATTTGCGGTTGACGGCTTGATAAATAGAGGGCTTTATCCGAACTGCTTGGGACCAGAAATGATTTGGATTTTGGAATAATTTGGATTTCAGTATTTTTACAATGACAATATTTTTGTATACATAGTACCATCAAAAATATAGTACAGTGCCGCAATCAGAAAGGTAAAAGTTGTTGTTTAAAATACAGACAAAAATTCAAGAATTTGCATTGTGCAGAAAACAAAAACCAAACCATAGATGCATACAGAGAAGATTGTGGCAGGGAAAATTTATATTTTTTAATAATTTTATTTAAAAAAAATATATATATATATAAATTAAAAAGTCTGGATTTTTTAATAATTTTGGGTTTTGTACCTGTCTATGTAATTAATGATATGTTGGGGCAATCAGTAGTAAAGTTTCTGACAGATTAGGCTTTTGATGGAACCATCATTTAATATAATTGTAGCATGAATTTTACCATTTTAACAATTCTCTTCAGTAGAATCTTCCTTTTTATTGCTGAATTACATGAGTAATAATCAGAGTTAAACCACAACCAGGCCATAACCATAATGATTTTGATGTGTGAATGCAATGATATTTTATTACACAAGCTTCTTTTATGAGAGTCCAAGTTTAAATGATGTATGGCATAAAATACAGAATAAGACCTGTGCAAGTATTTTCTGTGTGCATTCTCACTTTGTGTTTTTGCATCATCTTTATGGGTGATATATTTTTTTAAATTGATATGTGAATGTTGATTTTTTTTTGTTACGTTTTTCTGTTTGTATTGCTTGCAAATAATTAATTAATTTATTCCTAAACTTTGGCTGTCGTAAAAATGTCAGCAATGTGCTTTAACATTAAGCACCTTCCCATTTTGCTTTGGGCCCTTTAAATAAATGTGGACCAGGTGTTCCGCTCATAAGATTCGTCCTTGATGTTCTCAGATAATGAGCTGGGAAGCGGAAGCTGTCAGCTTTCAGCTGGTCTGAATAATGCAATTAGAAAACATTTAAAGCCAACAAGGGAACACATCCAATTGCAAACCAAGGGGGTATTTATAATTTGTTGTACAGTAACTACATTTAAAGCAACAGTAGCACCATTTTAATATTTGATTATGAGGCTATTTTTGAAAGAGCCTTGTTTGGATTCTATTCCTCCTTTTTGGTGAAAAGTATTACCAGGCCGCTTGTTAAAGGGACACTGAACCCAATTTTTTTTCTTTCCTGATTCAGATAGAGCATGCAATTTTAAGCAACTTTCTAATTCACTTCTATTATCATTTTTTCTTCGTTCTCTTGCTATCTTTATTTGAAAAAGAAGGCATCTAAGCTTTTTTGGGTTCAGAACTCTGGATAGCACTTTTTTATTGGTGGATGAATTTATCCACCAATCAGCAAGGACAACCCAGGTTGTTCACCAAAAATGGGCCGGCATCTAAACTTACATTCTTGCATTTCAAAAAAGATACCAAGAGAATGAAGAAAATTTGATAATAGGAGTAAATTATAAAGTTGCTTAAAATGTCACGCTCTATCTGAATCACAAAAGAAAAAATTGGGGTTCTGTGTCCCTTTAATTTTGGCACCTTTTCTTTGTCGGTGATCTGCTTCTGTGTTAAAGGGAGCAGAGGTTTTAGACTTTTGTTTTTTATTTTTTTTTAAATTACACTAATTCTGCATGGGTTTTTCTACAAACAACAAAAAAACAATATATGGCTTGTATGGGTAACACAGACAAAACAAATTAAAGGGATTGTAAACTTTAACAAATAAAAGCCCAGTATTACATAATCTTAAAAACAGGGTCACTTTCATTCATTAAACTTTACAAAGATGCGTATTTTTAAAAATACTAACCTTTGCGTTATGGTAAACATAACGTCGATCCTCTGCCCACATCTGCTGCTTCATTTTCAGGTCGATGCAGATCCGGCTTCCTCCAATCGTTGTGTGCCCCCTTTGGTGTCCAGCTCGTAGATTAACACAGCGATTGGAGGAAGCCGGATTCGTCATCCATATGCTAATGAAGCAGGAGCTGCGGGTGGAGGATTGGCGTTATGTTCACCATAACGCAAAGGTAAGTATATAAAAAAAAAAAAAAAGCATCGTTGTAAACTTTAATGAATTAAAGCGCCCCTGTTTTTAAAAATATTATTTAATACTGGCCTTTAATTTGTTAAAGTTTACAACCTGTTTAAGATGCCGTTTAAGTGAAATGAGTGCCAAAGACTAAAAATGGTTCCATCAGTAGTGATGGCATTAAGGTGTAAATCAGAAAATGATTATTAGCAACAGTGAGTCTACAATTTGACAGAGTCCTGTAATCCTTCTGTCCCTAACTGCCTTCCTACTTTATTGGATCTCCTGTATAGCAATGCAGAATGTGTTTGCCCTTTACAAATAAAGATAATAATAATTCACAATCACCTTTTATAGTTATCCTCTGCAAATCACTGTGTGGACCATATATTTATTTGATATATAGGTTTTCAGTACCAGATGGCTGGCTTGAATTCTGTTTAGCTCTTCAACATCATTTAGGAGAACATGTATGGTTGTTACTTGGTGACAAAGCCTCCAGATTCAGAGCATGTACACTCAATGTCTGTATCACAGCTATATCTTTACTTCCATTCATCATTTAACAATTCAATAAAAAAATATTTTTCATATTGACCAAAAAAATATACTCAATACCCACTGATAATAAAACCTAACAAGTGTACATCAACTGCTGCCAAGAGAAAGAAACCTGTATGTTCACAAACTGAGCAAAAATGATTTTTGAGATTTTAAGAAATCTCAAGCTCTACCTGAAACCCATGGTTCAACTTCTTATGCCTATCTTACTATGGGGTAGATTTATCAAAGCCATTCTCCTTTAATTCCGTCTAAAATAGCGCATACAAACTGATTGTCATATTCATGAAAGCACTCTGCGCCTATAATTGCGCAAATCTGAAAGAAACTTCTTCACACTCGCTTGCATTCGCCTAGGCGCACTGGCGCGCTCCCGAGTGCAACAATATACATTAGTAATAGGCGTAATTTAACAGCCCAACCTACAAATACGCCCAGTTTCTGATTTATCATTGCTTTGCACCGATAGGGAACTGAAATTTCGGCTTCAATTGTGTGTTGTATATTTCGCCATACAGACTGAGGTGAACACCATTATAATACATACTTTTACATCTTGTGATGCAGTATTCTCTTCTTTTAACTAATTTTACAAAGGTTCAGCGCCAGAGACTGTTATTGCCCAAAAATTTGCACTTCCACAGGTGCATTTGGGTACCGACAGTTTTATATATTTATTTTTGCGACCTTAAATTATCAACATATGGCAAAAACAGCACAGAAACATTATATAATATAAATATAAGCTAAATAGTTACCTAAAAAATGCTTTTTTAATAATCAAAACATGGCGGCGTAAATATTTATAGGGAATGTACTGTGATAAATAGGGAGTAAATGCTTTTTCCGACAGGCAAAATTTATCATTATTACGCCCCAACTAGCCTGCGCAAAGTTACGTCTATTTTTTTATAAATTCAGGCGCACATGTGCGCTTCTTCGGAGGCGAGCTGGGGCGCAGTTACAGGCGAAGCACATACAGAGTTTGCCTAGCCAATCCTGAAAGAGATTACAACTTATCGAGGAAGGAAAGGGAAGCTTTAAAATCCCACAACAAGAACCAGATCACTGTAATCAAAGCAGCGGATAAGGGTGGTTCTGTTGTAGTACAAAATAAAGCTGACTACATCAAGGAGGCCTATAGGCATCTTCTGGATGAAGACAGCTACACCAGACTCAGCCAAAATCCAGTGTGGCTGTTCCACAAACAACTCAAAAGTCTTCTGGATGAAGGCTTGGAGTGTGTTTTTTTGGACAAAGATACATTTGAATATCTTTTGGTCAAATACCCGGTCACTCCTATCTTTCACCATCTTCCAAAGGTCCACAAATCTTTGGAGGGGGTGAAAGGAAGACCCATAGTAAGTGGTATTGGCTCTTTGTCGGAAAATTTGTCCCAGTGGCTAGATGCCATTTTGCAGCCCTTAGTCCAGGAACTGCCCAGTTATCTAAAGGACACTACACATGTGTTAAAAATACTAGAGGAAGTTACATGGAGACCAGAATATATGTGGGTGACAATAGATGTAGTTCCCTTATACTCCACAATTCCACATTCTGAGGGGATCAAGGACATCCACTATTTTCTCCAAGAACATATCTCTTTTACTGTACCCTTCCAAAATTTTGTGTAACAGGTGACCCAGTTCTTATTAACCCAGAATTATTTTGAATTTGAAGGGGATTGCTTCCTGCAGAGACGTGGGACAGCTATGGGGGCTAAATTTGCCCCATCATGCGCTAACCTGTATCTAGGTTGGTGGGAGCTGTCCCATGTCTATGCGGGGTGTAATCCCTTTATTGAAGACATTATCATGTATAGAAGGTTCATAGATGATTCGCTCCTAGTATGGAAGGGAGGTAAAGAGAAGGTACAATTATTTGTAGACTGGATTAATGTAAATGATCTAAACTTGGCATTTACTGTAGAGATGCATGCTACCTCAATTAACTACCTGGATATCACGATAAGGGGCCTTGAGACTGGCAGAGTTGAAACTATCAGCTATAGAAAGCCAATATCAGGCAACACCCTACTGCATGGTAGAAGCTGCCATCCGCCTCATGTTCCTTATGCGATAGCTAAGGGACAGTTCATTATATTAAAAAGAAACTGCTCAGATGAAATATCTTTTAAAGATCATTCACAGGCACTGGCAGAACGTTTAAAGCAACGAGGTTACAAAAACTCAGATATTAAAAAGGCTCAAACCGAAGTGGATAAGTTAGATAGGAAATCCCTCCTAACCAAGAAGAACAAAAGTCTAGCCCTTCATAAAGGGGTGACTTTTGTGACTGACTTTAGTGCACAATACAAACAGATATGTGGCATTGTTCGCAAACACTTTGGCCTTCTAAAAGCAGATGACAAATTGGTCAAGGCTGTGGAAGCTGGCCTTAGATGTTCCTATAGAAGAACGAGTACAATAGGAAATGCTGTATCACCTTCTCAACTAAGGAGCAAACAGGGACAAGTAAGTTAGTGGCTTACTCACAGAGGCATGTATAAATGTGGGCATAAAAAATGTAAGCCTTGTGACTACGCAGAAATAACATCTACTTTTACTTCCACAGTCAATCTCAATACTCATGACATCAAAAGATGCCTGAACTGTTCTTCTTCCAATGTGATCTATATGATCCACTGCACTCAGTGTAGGGTACAATATATAGGACTCACCACCAAAGACATCAGATCCCACATTCGGGAACACTTCAGTTCTATTAATGTACCCAAAGCAACCACACCGATAGTGACACACTTTTCCCTAATACATCAGAAAGACCTGTCTACCTTCAGATGGAAGGCTATTGAACAGGTCTCAACCCCCAAGAGAGGGGGGGACAAAGAGAAACTCCTATACAAAAGGGAAATGTACTGGATTTTCCATTTAGAGACCAGGCACCCCGGGGGTTTAAACTCCCAATATGATTTGATCAACTACTAGGAGTAAGGGTTACTCCACAGTGTAGTATGACACTTCAGTTCTTTTTGAATCACCTTAGTTTCATATATATACATTCTCTGTAAGATAGGCTAAATATAAGTTTCTCTAGTTCATTGTATTTATATACATTTGATCAAGTATTAATTAAATACATTCAGTACAATATTGCAGGGCCCAATTCAAATATACTATAGGATATATGCTAGCAACCTTACTGCAGTATTAGTTATTTGTTAAGTATTTATTTTACTTATTATTATTATATATATATATATATATATATATATATATATATATATATATATATATATATTTTTTTTTTTCCTGACTTCATGGCTTATGAATTGCTCCAGTAGAGAGCTTTATCGACTTTATGTACTTTTCCAATCTCATGCATATATTTAACATCCTTTATGTATGTATTTATCATTCTCCACATTTAGTTTAGTTTTGGTCATTGGTACTATTATTTTTATTTTTTCATTTATTTATTTAGATATTTCAAGTAACTTGTCTGAATGTGCATAATGATATAGTCCAGGGTGAAATAACCTTTTTTAATTTAATTTATCACGGACTGGTTGTAACTGTACCTCCCACTAAAGGATCTTATGCACTTAGTCTCAAAAGGTAATTTAATTAGTATGCAGGAATGACAAGGTATTAAGCACACAGGTGCTTTTTTGCTGTTAATGCAGACACTAAGTGCGGCCTTTGTTTGATTTTTAATCCAATCACAGCATTGATAATTCTTCTTAAATACACAGCTGTGAGTGTATTTTTATAAGCTAAGAGTAAGGCTACGGCCGAAACGCGTAAGTTTGCTTACTAGGCGTCCTTTCCTAATACCACCGATGTTGTTGCTTTTAATTTTTGGATAATAAAGCATTGAAATATGGCAAAAACAGCACAGAAACATTATATAATATAAATATAAGCTAAATAGTTACCTAAAAAATGCTTTTTTAATAATCAAAACATGGCGGCGTAAATATTTATAGGGAATGTACTGTGATAAATAGGGAGTTAATGCTTTTTCCGACAGGCAAAATTTATCATTATTACTCCCCAACTAGCCTGCGCAAAGTTACGTCTATTTTTTATAAATTCAGGCGCACATGTGCACTTCTCCGGAGGCGAGCTAGGGCGCAGTTACAGGCGAAGCACATACAGAGTTTGCCTAGCCTTTCATAAATCTAGCCCTATATATACCTTGGTAGGTGTATTTTGTAAACTGGTGTGTTATTCTTTTTTTTAAAAATTTTACACCCCATTTGTTCCTGCTTTCAGAAAATCTGTATTTTAGATTTCTCCTGGCGCCCCCAGGTCATCTTTGTCTTTCCCCCCCATATTTTAAATTACATGTGGCGCAGCCAATGATAACTGCCCCAATATCACTGTGTAGCTTGCTTCTGCAAACTCCTGGGAAAAGCGGTCTTTCTTTGTTATACACAATTGGGTTCTTCCAATATTGTGCCAACAGTTTGGGGAAGGCCCTTTCCTATTGCAGCATGAATGTGGTTCTGTAGCCCTGCACAAAGTGAAGTCCATGAAGACATGGTTTCACAAGTTTGGTGTGGAGGAACGTCCTTGGCCTGTACAGAACTCAGACCTCAACACCACTGAACACTTTTGTGATGATTTGGAACATTGATTGTGAGCCAGACTTTCTCATCCAACATCATTGCTTGATCTCACAAATTCCCACAGACACACTCCAAAATCTTGTAGAAAGCCTTCTAAGAAGAGTTGCAGCTGTTATAGCTGCAAGAGGGGGGGGGGGGGGGCAACTCCATATTAATGCATATGGTTTTCTAATGGGATGTCCAACAACCTCAGATAGGTATGATTGGCAGGTTCCACGTACTTTTGGCTTTATAGTGTATGTGTGAAAAATAAACAAATGAGGTTTGTATGAATATTAAGTATAGGTCAGTTATTGTATCAGTTTTGCTACACAAATTAAGCCAGAAGTACTATCGCCTAGATTTAGAGTTTGGCAGTAGCTGTCAAAACCAGCGTTAGAGGCTCCTAACGCTGGTTTTTAGCGCCCGCTGGTACTTGGAGTCAGTCAGGAAAGGGTCTAACGCTCACTTTCCAGCCGCAACTTTTCCATACCGCAGATCCCCCTACGCCATGTGCGTATCCTATCTTTTCAATGGGATCTTTCTAACGCCGGTATTTAGAGTCTTGGCTGAAGTGAGCGTTAGAAATCTAACGACAAAACTCCAGCCGCAGAAAAAACACAGGAGTTAAGAGCTTTTTGGGCTAACGCCGGTTCATAAACCTCTTAACTACTGTGCTCTAAAGTACACTAACACCCATAAACTACCTATGTACCCCTAAACCGAGGCCCCCCCACATCGCCGCCACTCGATTAAATTTTTTAACTCCTAATCTGCCGACCGCACACCGCCGCCACCTACGTTATACTTATGTACCCCTAATCTGCTGCCCCTAACACCACCGACCCCTATGTTATATTAATTAACCCCTAATCTGCCCCCCTCAACGTCGCCGACACCTACCTACACTTATTAACCCCTAATCTGGTGACCGGACCTCGCTGCTACTATAATAAAGTTATTAACCCCTAATCCGCCTCACTCCGGCCTCAATAACCCTATAATAAATAGTATTAACCCCTAATCTGCCCTCCCTAACCTCACCGACACCTAACTTCAAGTATTAACCCCTAATCTGCCGACCGGACCTCACCACTACTATAATAAATGTATTAACCCCTAAAGCTAAGTCTAACCCTAACACTAACACCCCCCTAAGTTAAATATAATTTAAATCTAACGAAATAAATTAACTCTTATTAAATAAATTATTCCTATTTAAAGCTAAATACTTACCTGTAAAATAAACCCTAATATAGCTACAATATAAATTATAATTATATTGTAGCTATTTTAGGATTAATATTTATTTTACAGGCAACTTTGTAATTATTTTAACCAGGTACAATAGCTATTAAATAGTTAAGAGTAGCGGTGAGGTCCGGTCAGCAGATTAGGGGTTAATACTTGAAGTTAGGTGTCGGCGATGTTCGGGAGGGCAGATTAGGGGTTAATACTATTTATTATAGGGTTAGTGAGGCGGATTAGGGGTTAATACATTTATTATAGTAGCGGTGAGGTCCGGTCGGCAGATTAGGGGTTAATAATTGTAGGTAGGTGGAGGCGACGGTGTGGGGGGCAGATTAGGGGTTAATAAATATAATATAGAGGTCGGCGGTGTTAGGAGCAGCAGATTAGGGGTACATAGGGATAACGTAGGTTGCAGCGGTGTACAGAGCGGCAGATTAGGAGTTAATAATAATATGCAGGGGTCAGCGATAGCGGGGGCGCAGATTAGGGGTTAATAAGTGTAAGGTTAGGGATGTTTAGACTCGGGGTACATGTTAGGGTGTTAGGTGCAGACATAGAAAGTGTTTCCCCATAGGAAACAATGGGGCTGCGTTAGAATCTTAACGCTGCTTTTTTGCAGGTGTTTGGGTTTTTTTCAGCTCAAACTGCCCCATTGTTTCCTATGGGGGAATCATGCACGAGCACGTTTTTTAAGATGGCCGCGTCCGTAAGCACCGCTGGTATTGAGAGTTGCAGTGGTGGTAAATATGCCTGTACGCTCCCTTTTTGGAGCCTAACGCAGCCATTCTGTGAACTCTAAATACCAGCGGTATTTAAAAGGTGCGGGAGAAAAAAAGCATGCGTTAGCTACGCGGGTCGTTACCGACAAAACTCTAAATCTAGCCGTTAGTTCCTATTCCCTGTGAGGCAGGTATGTGTTATTTTGGAATAGACAACAAACAAGGAAAAAGTAAAGCCTCTGCTCATTGTCTTCATTATGCTTCTATTTTTCTTATATTTGGCCATGAGATTGGAAAAGCATGTTTGAATTGACATGAATGTGACACATTAACTTGTAGCCAATCACACACCTTGTTTCTACAGGGCTCATTATTATGTCTCTGCCATGTTACTCCAAAATAATTTCTACAAAATTAATTGAACAAAGAAGCAGTTACCTTTGTTTCCCATATACTTATTCAGATATGATCTCTAATCTTATTGACACTGAGATAGTTATGCAGCATAGCAGTTATAAATTATTACAGAATCAAACTGAATACCAAATGCAGTGTAGGTAGGAAGCATAATAATGAAAATATTCTTTGCTGCATAATTTACTAAGACCATTAAAGGGACATTAAAAACTTACTACCTTTTTTAAGCATAGTATTGCAGTTATCCCCTTCCTCCCTCTAGTCATGGGTGCCTCCATTTTGAAATCTGTCTTTCACTACATTCCAGTACTGACCTGTTTGCACATGTGCAGTAACTCTCCTTTACACACCTGCAGTATAACCTAGGTTCCAAAATGGCAGCACCCATGACTAGAGAGAAGTGAGAATTTCTCTGCCCCTTGTATTATATCATGTGACAAATATTAGCCAATCACACTCATATATGTATATACTGTGAACTCTTGCACTTGCTTAGTAGAAGCTGCTACTTCAGAAAGTATGCATATAAAAAGACTGCACTGTTTGATAACAGAAGTAAATTAGAAAGTTATTTAAAATGACATGGTCTATCTGGATCAAAAATGTTTAATTTTGACTTTAGTATCCTTTAAGCAATGTGTGTGTGTGGTGCAGTGCGTGAGATTGGTTGGTCTATTTTTTTTTTTTGGGGGGGGGGAGATAAGGCTGTAAAACACCTTTTATGAAACAGTTCTAGTGTAAGGGGTGGAATTATATTGAAAGAGATGAAAAGCAACATCATGACTTGTTTCCACTCATTGGCTAGTGGTGTGGTATTCAGCACATGGCAGGAAAGGGATTTTTGTGGCTCTTTGTGGATGTTTCTCCCATTACACTGTGTCATGACACAGGCTCTCTCTGGAAATCCTGGAAACCCTAGACCCGTAAAATGTGAAGTGTTTATTTTTAATAACGCCTATACTTTCGAAAAGGAAATTGAATTTTTTTTTATAGTTAAAAAGTGTCTGACCATAAAACATTATGTTGGCACCGTGCTCATTTTTAGGTTGCGTGGAATATAAATGTGTTAAATTTACATACATATTATTCATTTTGCAGATTGAACTGTAAGTTATTGTGAGCAGAAAAGCAGTCTATTGCTTGCAAGAGATGACTTGCAGAATGATTACATTAGGGTTGTCATCTCGTTTTATAAAGCTCATTATAGAAACTAAAAGATTTCAAATTTCAATAATAAAAATAACATCTAACATTGCATAATATCAATCTGAATAATACCTTACTTTTATTTGCTTATATGAAGCAAGAAGCCAGTCTGAATATTGTTATAATATCTTTTGGATTACCTGGAAACATTATGTTGACATTTCAAATTTCAAGCAATTTTTCTTTTAAATTAAAATAAAAATAATGAATATTATCTTTGTTACCGCAATCTACAGTATTTATGACCCACTTCGACAACTGCTAAAATTGCCAAATAGTTTTCTCTGTAATAAACATTTTAAAGTGGCAAAATAAGGAAGAGGTTTTCTTCTGAAAAGCTGTTGTTTTTACAGAGTCTGGCAAAGTTTCATATATCTTGTATGTCTATATAAATGGTTTTCCAGAGAAGGCACTGTATATCAAGAGTGTAGGACAAAAAAAAGGCTTGATATTGCATGTGAGATTGGATAAAAACATCAGATACACTAATTCGAGAGGATGTTTCGAACAACGTCTTTAATCTTTTAACGCCGTTAGAACGTTGTATTCATCCGAATTTTGCTGGGCTTTAGCGCAAATGGACCAAATACAATGTCCTAACAGCTTGGCTTTCCTAAAGCCACTGGCGCTTCCCTGATGGGATCGCGGTCTGGAGGGCGTGCCTAGCATCATAGGTACGCCCCCCTGACGCAATCCCATCATTGAAATCTCGTGATCACGAGCACGATCGTGAGATTTTAATTTGTTTACATGCTGCCAGATGGGTGGCACTGAAGTGGTGGGGGCAGTGTAATACTTTGCAGTATATGTAATAGGGATAACACTTAATACATATAAATACATACATGATGAAGCGCATGTGAGCATGCGCGAAACGCGTCAGTTCTAGCACCCCTGTAACAGTGCCACTCACCTTGTGTACTCAATAAAACCACTTTGGCATCAAGTTCCCGGTTCCTTGTCTCTTCTTCTGTGTATCCTATAAAAATTATGTGTTTGTGTGAATATATAAATATATATATTATTATCATTTATTTGTATAGCGCCGCCAAATTCCGTAGCGCTGGTTACACTTTCACTTTACCTACTGAGCATATGCACAAGTTTACAGTGTATACATATACTTGTCTAAGATTGGCTGATGGTTGTCACATGATACAGTGGGCCAGCAAATGGGGGAACATTTTTTTTGTCAGAAAACAATCTACTGCTTATTTGAAATTCTGAGTATGTGTTATTGCATTGTCTTTTTAGTATTCACTTGTTAATTATAGAATTCTACTGTATTTAATGGTAAATATAGATGTTAGGTTTTATAAAATTTTAAGTAAAAAGGAATTATGTACATAGATATCACATAAAGAAAAAAGTTGTATCATTTTAGTGAAGAACTCTTTATTTTTCCACAGTGCTTTCAATTTTCTGTTTCGTCCAACTCATTATGGTGTGTGTATAATATATTACTAGTAAAATGAATCCCTATTGTGTAATGCCTATAGAGATACAGTACAAATATGTTTTAAGAAGGAATGGATGCTATACAGTATGTTTATTGGTATTATTATTAGTATGTTAAAGGAATAGTCTACTCAAAATTAAACTTTCATGATTCAGATAGAGCATGCAATTTTAAGCAACTTTCTAATTTACTCCTATTATCAATTTTTCTTTGTTCACTTTGTATCTTTATTTGAAAAAGCAGGAATGTAAGCATAGGAGCCGGACCATTTTTGGTTCAGCACCTGTGTAGCGTTTCTGATTGGTGTCTAAATGTAGCCACCAATAAGCAAGCGCTACCCAGATTCTGAACCAAAAATGGGCCGGCTCCTAAACTTACATTCAAATACGGATACCAAGAGAATGAAGAAAAATTGATAATAGGAGTAAATTAGAAGTTGCCTAAAATTGCATGCTTTATCTGAATCATGAAAGTTTAATTTTGACTAGACTATCCCTTTAATAATAATACTAATAGTATATATATATGTGCTATTGTATTGATATTTTAAAATAAATAAGATGTATAGACTTTAGATCTTACATGCTGCTAGATACACAAAAATCTGAATAAAAATTAAAATTAAACAAAATACAGATTTTCAGTTACTGTTTACATACATTCTTCATTTAATAAAACTACAAAGTGCAATGGAAGTCTGGATATGGGAAGGGATAGAAACTTTACAAAGGGAATTATCCTTCCATGCTATTTTATTGAGTATAGAATCTCACAGTAATCTGCTTCATTGCAGAGAAAGTAACTTGGCACATCCAGACTTTTCTTCAGCTGTCTCCCAAGGCCCGGATCTGGATTCAGTAGCTTAGTCAGTTTGATTGTACTCAGGTCCCAGAGTGATCCTTGGATCATGGGCTGCTGGGAAGTCTTAGGATCTGTGTAAGAAATCACAGCTTTAGATGTCATTTTGTGTGACACCATTGGAACAATTTCAGCATTTACATTATACATTCAGTTTATTGTTCTGCAGGCCGGATAAATAATAAGCCCATGTTAAATTATTTTTAATAATTATATCAAACTACAAACCTTAGTAATAGGAAAACATACTGCCCTCATCTGGATTGCTGAATACAGTCAGTAATTGGTTCACTGGCTGTTTCCTGTTCAGGATCAACAATTCTTTGAGGCTCCTGAGCGTGACTTTATCTATGCATTTAACTCCCTTTGCGGTAGTTAAAGGGTTTCAGTGTGAGCCATGCAAAAATTACATTTTTCCCCAAGACCCAGTTCCATGATACCACATACCTTCGGGACCTTATTTTTATGCTTGGTTTGAAAATTTCTGAAGTAATATTCAAGATAGCTAAAAGTTTTGGCAAAGTGACTAAAATGTGTGCGTGCTTTATTCATGATTGTAGTCAAGCTTGAAAGTGTTGTAAATGGTAATAACACACACACATTCTCATACGACACACACCACACATTCTCCCATACAACACACACACCAAACACACTCTCATACAGCACACACATTCTAATGCAACACACACATCCTCATATAACACCCCCCACACATTACCAACACTCTCATACAACACACACAACCTCATATAACAGCCCCCCCCACATTACATGCACTCTCATACAACACACACTACACACCCTCAGATAACACCCCACACGCACTACATGCACTCTCATACCACACACACTCTCTAATTCAACACACACACTACACACCCTCATATAACACCCCCCACACACACTACATGCACTCTCATACAACACACACACCCTCATATAACACACACACTCTCATACAAGGCACACACTACACGCACTCTCATACAACACACACAACCTCATATAACAGCCCCCCCCACATTACATGCACTCTCATACAACACACACACCCTCATATAACACACACATACACACTCTCATACAACACACACACTACACACCCTCATATAACACCCCACACACACACTACATGCACTCTGATACAACACACACCCCCTCATATAACACACACACTCGCATACAAGGCACACACTACACGCACTCTCATACAACACACACAACCTGATATAACCCCCCACATTACATGCACTCTCATACAACACACACAACCTTATATAACAGCCCCCCACATTACATGCACTTTCATACAACACACACTACAAGGCACACACTACATGCACTCTCATACAACACACACACCCTCATATAACACACACACACTCTCATACAACACACACTACACACCCTCATATAACACCTCACACACACTACATGCACTCTCATACAACACACACACACACCCTCATATAACACACACACACACACACACTCTCATACAACACACACACTACATCCTCATATAACACCCCCCCCCACCACACACTACATGCACTCTCATACAACACACACACACACCCTCATATGACACACACACACACTCTCATACAACACACACACTACACATCCTCATATAACACCCCCCCACACACTACATGCACTCTCATACAACACACACACCATACATGCTCATATAACACTCCCCCCCCCCCCACACACACACACTACATGCACTCTCATACAACACACACACCACACACCCTCATATAACACACACACACACACACACTCTCATACAACACACACACTACATGCACTCTCATACAACACACACACCCTCATATAACACACACACACCCTCGCATACAACACACACACTACATGCACTCTCATACAACACAATGACCACACACCCTCATATAACACACACACACTCTCATACAACACACATACTACATGCACTCTCATACAACAAACATACCACACACCCTCATATACACACACACACCACACGCTTTCATACAGCAGACACACACTTTCTCATATAAAAACACACTACACACACTCTCCTACAACACACAAACAAGTCGCGACCCAGTAAACATTGTGTTGCGACCCAGTTATGGGTCCCAACCCGTAGTTTGAAGGATCCTGACTTAACCCCTTGAGTGCTAATGACGGCTCTGAGCCGTCACAGAGTTTCCCACTCTGGTGCTAATGACGACTCAGAGCCGTCACTAGCACTCTCCCACCTTGAGGAGGATCTGGGGGATCCCACCCGTTCCTACCCCGGCGATCGGGCCTGCATGGTGACAGGCATGGCTTCACGTTATGCGCGGTGATGATGTCACCGTGCAATAAAGTGATGATGTCACCACGCAATAACGTGATGACATCACCGCACAACTTTATTTATACATCTAAGCAGCTACAGACCCCAAAGACCCACCATTGGAAAGGTAATCATCTTGGGAATCTGAAAAGAAAAGTAAAAAAAATGTTGTAAAAAAAAAAAAAACTTAAAACATCTTAGCACCCAGGTGGGAAAGTGCTTAGCACTCAAAAGGTTAAAAGGATAAAAAACAACAGCATTTCTTTCATGATTCAGACAGAACATACAATTTTAAACAACTTCCTAATTTACTTTTATTACCAAATTTTCTTTGTTTTCTTGTTGTCCTTTGTTAAAAAGCAGGAAGGTAAGATCAGGAGTGTGCACATGTCTACAGCACTATATGGCAGCAGTTTTGCAACAATGTTATACATCAGCAAGAACACTAGATGGCAGCACTATTTCCTGTTATGCAGTGCTTCAGAGATGTGCACGCTACCTATCTAGATAACACTTCAACAAAAAATAACATGAGAACAAAGCAAATTTGATAATAGAAGCACATTGGAAACTTTCTAAAAATTGTATTCTCTGTCTGAATCAAGGAAGACAAAAAGTAGGGTTTCATGTCCCTTTAAACCACCTTTAGCCATTTTAAAAGTGCTTGTAAGTCCACAAATTCCTAAGCAGATGTTTGCATGTTCCTGAAAGCACAGTGACCAGAAAAGAACAAAAGAAACAGTAAATAGGCTATAGCAGTTGTGTGTTTTTTTCTTTTAGCCATAAAATGTGTGGCCTCTACATATGAATAATAATGTGCACAAAGGAGACAGGGGATGACACTGAGGTGGTTTTATGGATCTTAAACCTTAAGCAAAATGAGAATACACGAGACAGACTGTCTGCCTGTCTTTTATGTTACCGTCAGGGGTGGTTTGACACTGCAAGATACTAAAGTGATTAATTGTTTCTTAGTGCATTTTCTCTCTCTACCTAAAAAATACATCATTTGTACTGTTAACCTCTTCTGTTCTACTGAAGTTGTGTTTTCTATTATTTTTAATATATGTTAAAGGGACATTAAAGTACTTTTCTGGCGTTTTAAAGATGACAATTGAAAATGTTTTTGTTTGAAAGGACCATTAAATACAGAATAATTGCATAATCAAGAAGTGCATAATAAAAAGAAAATGCAGGAGCACTTACACTGTGTTTTGAATGAACAATAGATTTTTTTTTTCTGACAAATTTCAAAATGTATTTCAATTTGCTTGCCCCCTGTATCAAGTGACAACTATCAGCCAATCACAGGCTCTAATAAGTATACACTGTGAACTTTTGCACATACTCGGGTACCTTAGAAAGTGTGCATATAAATATATTTTGCACAGTTTAAAAATTGAAATAAATTGGAAAGTTGTTTAAAATGTTGTGCTCTATTTGAATCAGGAAAGTTTATTTTGTTTCTTTAATTGTTGTAATAAAAAAGCACTAAATCATTGCAATTTGTATTATTTATCTATTTAAATGTTTTTTTACCCTTTTATTTATTGATTGATTTATTTATTTATTTTGTTACACTACCTTTATCTATCTATCTATCTATCTATCTATCTATCTATCTATCTATCTATCTATCTATCTATCTATCTATCTATCTATCTATCTATCTATCTTAGCTTGATGTCATAAAACTTCTAGGGTAGTGAATAGATTAGATAACAGGGAGTCAGATTGGCTCATGCCTAGAACTGACAGAAGAAAACGTTTTGAAAATCCTCCGCTCTTAAAACACTAGGGGCAGGGACTACACTGAGAATTTCTAAGGGCTAATTTTCCAAGAAAACAATGTTTTTTTGCACAAACTATTTATTTTAATATTTACTTTGATTTAGCATATTTGTTTTTACCAAAGGAGCACTTTTTAATATCCCTTTAGGTGTATCCCTACCCACCACTACAACATTGACAGCTTACCTTATCAACCCCAGTGAGCAATTTACTGATAGATCCTAGTTGTGCACAAACATACATTTCCTGTTAGGGGCAATAGCATTGTGAAAAACTTACAGTGTGTAAAAAAAAAAAAAACTTACATTGTGAAAAACTTACATGCAGTGTGCAGCCTTTTTTACATTATTGATTTTAATAGAAACAGATCTACACTCTATGGGGCCGATTTATTAAAGTGCGGATGGACATGATACAATGTAGCATATCATGTCCGCTGCACATCAATATATGCTGTTGGCATTTATCATTGCACAAGCAGTTCTTGTGCAATGCCGCCCCTGCAGATTCGGGGCCAATCGGTCGCTAGCAGGGGGTGTCAGTCAGCCCGATCGTATAGGATTGGGCGGTTTGAAGACCGCAGCCTCAGAGGTAGCGGACAAGTTATGGAGCAGCGGTCTTTAGACCGCTGCTTCATAACTACTGTTTCCGGGGCATCATAACTACTGTTTCCGGGGCTTCATAACTACTGTTTCCGGGGCATCATAACTACTGTTTCCGGGGCATCATAACTACTGTTTCCGGGGCATCATAACTACTGTTTCCGGGGCTTCATAACTACTGTTTCCGGGGCATCATAACTACTGTTTCCGGGGCATCATAACTACTGTTTCCGGGGCATCATAACTACTGTTTCTGTGGCATCAAGCTCCATTCAGGGCTTGATTATTTGGCCCCCAAATCACTACAGAGTGCTTTAGCCACGCATACATATATTTTGATGGATCTACTTGGTGGCAGCTGCACAATTTTGGGAGATCAGTTTTAATCCACTTTTTATTTTTTGCTATGTTAAATTCTGCATAACAGTTAAAGAGACATGAAACATTTTTTTCATATAATTTTAAACAACTTTCTAAATGTATTTCTATTATTAAATTTGATTTGTTCTATTGGTATCTTTTGTTGAACAGCAGGGACAAAGAATATCATGGGGGCAAAGCAAATTTGACAATAGAAGTAAATTGGAAACAGTTTGCTCAATAGTTCCATTTGAGTTTTATATATTGTGTGTGTATTCAAATTTTGACATCCTAAGGTGATCTTTTTTTTTTCTTTCTTATCTGCTTTCCTAAACCTCATGATTATACAGTGGGGCAAAAAAGTATTTAGTCAGCCACCAATTGTGCAAGTTCTCCCACTTAAGAAGATGAGAGAGGCCTGTAATTTTAATCATAGGTATACCTCAACTATGAGAGACAAAATGTGGAAACAAATCCAGACAATCACATTTTTTTTATGTTACTACCTTAATCAATGTTTGATCAGTTAAATAGTGTTTCATTATTCATCTTCATGTTATTACAGACATAAATGTCACTATGTTCTTTGAAGTGTCTATGTACATTACATACTAGCTTAAATAACAACATCTAAGTACACTCCCTGCACTGGTAATATATATACATCTTCTTCTTTTTAGCTATAAGTAGGGAAAACTTATGTTCCACAGAAACTAAAAAGGCCTGCTTTTATTTGGACATCTTAAAGTAACAGTGCATGCTATATTCAAAGCTAAAATGTTTAAAATATTAGAAATGCTTAAACTATATTATTCTGCTGTAGTGAGTTTTACTGTAAAGCTTAAAGTTTAGTATATCTTTAATCACTTTGCGTGAGTTAAAGGGACAGTCAAGTCCAAAAAAACTTTCATGATTCAAAAAGGGCATGTAATTTTAATCAACTTTCCGATTGACTTTTATCACCAATTTTGCTTTGTTCTCTTTGTATTCTTAGTTGAAAGCTAAACCTAGGAGGTTCATATGCTAATTTCTTAGACCTTCAAAGCTGCCTCTAATCTGAATGCATTTTGACAGTTTTTCATGACTAGAGGGCGTTAGTTCATGTGTTTTATATAGATAACATTGAGCTCTCACACGTGAAGTTACCTAGGAGTGAGCACTGATTGGCTAAAATGCAAGTCTGTTAAAAGAACTGAAATAAGGGGGCAGTTTGCAGAGGCTTAGATACAAGGTAATTACAGAGGTAAAACATGTATTATTATAACTGTTGGTTATTAAAAACTGGAGATTGGGTAATAAAGGGATTATCTATATTTTAAACAACAAAATTTATGGAGATGGGGTATTGCAAGTGGTAAAATTACATGCTCTAACAAATAAGAACATGTATTTTTTTTAATTATTATGGCCATTTAAAAATGCATAAAATAACGCTAATATAAGCAAATAAAAAAGAAACAGGCAAATTTTTAAAGATTTTCACTGACTACAGATATGACCAGTGATATAATGCAAGCTGTACTGTGTTCCTGATAAGTCTAAAACGATATAGGAAGTGAATTATTAATACCATTGTGATGGGCTTAGACAATTCTTCTGCTTAAATTACAGGACCCAAATAATGTGCCTCTATGCACTGATGTACAGTCATAATTTACTACCTATGGACCGAATCCTTATCCTTCATACTTAATCAAGTAGGCTGAACCTTTGTAGAAAGAGATTAATCACCTCAAACAACCATGATATTAAAATTTATATAATCCCCACGGCAAAACACAGCTCTCCTGTTATGGCTTAACACATTTTGACAAAAACAAGTTTCCTTCCTCAGCAGCAATTCTCGATAAAAAGGATGTCTAAAAAAAAAAAAAGGGGATCACATCAATGTAAAAAGATTAAATATCTCACTTTATAAAGTCGTTTGCAATATTGGACTATTGGTCTTTATTCCTTCTTTTACATGTTATTGTACTCCTGTTGTCTGAGCTGTTTTATTAAAGTCACCCTGGGTATCACAGACTTATTGAATCCACAGAGAAGCCAAGACCATACCCCCCCCATACAGCTGCAGTAAAAAGGCCCAGATTTTGCAGGCCCCCCATGGGTGTAAGGAAAAACATTACTCAGGATTTAGAGGTTAAAGTATAGGATACAAAAATTCTCAGAGAACTGAAAAACTCCTTGCATCACACATCTAGCCCATAGTGTTCTGTATTTATTTATGGTTTTATGGAAAATGTATCTGTTTGATTCAGTTTGATGTCATTTATATATATAATATTATGGTTTTGTTATCAGGAGAGAAATGTATGTGCTACCCAATGCCAAGGGGATTCAGAGGCCAGGTAAAATACTGAGAGTCTTCTGGCCCTGCTTGGGCAACCATTGATAAAACTGCCTTCCACTGCAACTGCTGACCCTTTATAATAGGTCTCCCCTGAGCTCAGATTGCCAGGTCTATCAAATTATGTTTTATTTGTGAAGCTTTAATAATTTAGAAAACTAGCCACAGGAGAAATGCTGTGATGTAGGAAAAAAATCTGCCTTACTTGTGACCTGAACTAGACCACCTGAGGTGAACTGCCTGTGAATTACACTGCTGCGCCAATTATATCCCCCTCTCCCTCTAGCCATATGTCTGTCTACAGCTCCCGCAAAGAGCTGAGCTTGCAGTACAAATAACCCTTATTGATCCTGTTCTTTTTCTATCAAAAGATTCAACTTTACAGTAATCACGCCTCCTAATTATTGTAGCTCTTCCAAGGATTGTTTCTATAGCCATCTAATAAAATATTTCCTTTATGTAGGGTTGCAGATAGATATTTCTACTGTTCTATCTCTGTTCAGTTTTGTGACAGTCTTCAGTGGGTCATCAGGTATTTCAAGTGGTTGTCCAGTAAAATCTCTATAAAAATACTACACACTTAAAGGGACAGTCTACGTGATTTTTTTTATTGTTTAAAAAGATAGATAATCCCTTTATTACCCGTAATATTAATACACTTTTTACCTCTTTGATTACCTTGTAGCTACTCTGCATTGTGCTCACTCCTGTGGAGTTATTTATGAGTCAGCACTGATTGGCTAAAATGCAAGTCTGTCAAAATAACTGAAATAAGGGAGCAGTCTGCAGAGTCTTAGATACTGAATAATCACAGAGGTAAAAAGTACGTTGGAAAGTAACACCTTTTTATTTGGTTCTCTTGGTATCCTTTGTTTAGCAGCAGTTGTTAAACACTTTTGATCACTATATAGTAGCGTTATGCACAATTTGTATTTCTTTCATGTAATTGGCAAGAGTCCATGAGTTAGTGACGTATGGGATATACAATCCTACCAGGAGGGGCAAAGTTTCCCAAACCTCAAAATGCCTATAAAAACACCCCTCATCACACCCACAATTCAGTTTTACAAACTTTGCCTCCTATGGAGGCGGTGAAGTAAGTTTGTGCTAAGATTTCTACGTTGATATTCGCTTCTCAGCATTTTGAAGCCCATTTCCTTTCAGAGTACAGTGAATGTCAGAGGGATGTGAAGGGAGTATCACCTATTGAATGCAATGGTTTTCCTCACAGGGATCTATTTAATAGGTTCTCTGTTATCGGTCGTAGAGATTAATCTCCTACTTCCCTTTTCAGATCGACGATATACTCTTATATACCATTACCTCTGCTGATTCTCGTTTCAGTACTGGTTTGGCTATCTACTTTATGTAGATGAGTGTCTTTTGGTGAGTATGTTTCTTTTATTTAAGACACTCTCAGCTATGGTTTGGCACTTTATGTATTTATATAAAGTTCTAAATATATGTATTGTACTTATATTTGCCATGATTCAGGTTTCAGTATTTTTCCTTTTGTCAGTTTCATATATGGGAAATGCATTTTTTAGGAAAATATATTTCTTACCTGGGGTATAGTCTTTTTTCAATTGACTTTTATTTTTAAATTTGTGGGCAAAATTAGGCTCGCGAGGGTGCAAAATGCTAAAGTTTATTGCGTCATTCTTGGCGCAAGATTTTTTTGGCGCGAAGATACGTTAGTTGACGCAAATTCGTAATTTCCGGCTTCTTAGTTGATGCCGGGTCCTTTCACAAAGTTGCGTCATCAATGACGCGAGTGTGTCATTTCCGGAAGTTTTTGGCGCCAAAAAATATTTTTTCTGTTTGTTGTGCGTCATACTTGCCTCCAAATATTTTCATTATTTAAGACCCCCATTCTTTTTTGCCTCCTGCCTTTTTTCTATGTCAGAGGGCTATGCTGTTTGCATTTTTTCCCATTCCTGGAACTGCCATATAAGGAAATTGATAATTTTGCTTTATATGTTGTTTTTCTCTTCCATTTGCAAGATGTCTCAATCTGATCCTGTCTCAGAAACCACTGCTGGATTCCTGCTGCCTGATAACAGTTCTACCAAAGATAAGTGTATCTGGTGTAAGTTAACGGAGATTATATCTCCAGCGGTAGTATATAACAGTTGTCATGATAAGCTTTTACATGCAGTGAATGTATCCATCAATACTAAGTACAATGCTTTGTTGTTCCTTCAACATCTAATGTACATGAGTATCCCTGTAAATATAAAAGATTTTGCTGATTCATAAGGCTTTGTCTGCTATTCTGCCTGTCTAATAAATGTAAAAGGTCTTTTAAAACTTATCATAAAGTTGATGAAATGTCAAATGACCGACAACATACTGATTTATCCTCCTCTGATGAGGATCTATCTGATTCAGAAGATCCTACCTCAGATATTGACACTGACAAATCTACTTATCTCTTTAAGATGGAGTATATTCGTTCCTTGTTAAGAGGTGTTGATTACTTTGGATATTGAGGAAACTAGTCCTCTTGATATTAAAACTAGTAAACATTTAAATTCTGTTTATAAATCTCCTGTGTTTATTTCAGAGGTTTTTCAATTCCTGAAGCTATTTCTGATATGATTTCTATGGAATGGAATAGACCTGGTACTTATTTTATTCCTTCTGCTAGGTTTAAAAAATTGTATCCTTTGCCAGCAATAAGATTGAAGTTTTGGGAAAAAATCCCCAAAGTGGATGCAGCTATCTCTCCTCTTGCCAAATGTACTACTATCCCTATGGAAGATAGTACTTCTTTTAAGGATCCTTTAGATAGGAAACTTGAATCTAAGTAAAGCTTATTTATATTTTGGCTATCTTCTCAGGCCTGCCATTTCTATGGCTGATGTTGCAGCTGCATCAACTTTTTGGTTGGAAAGTTTGGCGCAACAGGAAACAGATCCTGATTTGTCTAGAATTGTTCACTTGCTTCAACATGCTAATCATTTTATCTGTGATGCCATTTTTTATATCATCAAAATTGTTGTTAAATCTATGTCTTTAGCCATTTTAGCTAGAAGAGCTTTGTGGCTCAAATATTGGAATGCTGACATGGTATCTAAGTCTAGATTACTATCTTTCTTCCCAAGGTAACAATTTATTTGGTTCTCAGTTGGATTCAATTATTTCAACTGTTACTGGGGGGGGGGGGGGGGAAGTTTTTTTTACCTCAGGATAAAAGATCTAAGGGTAAATCTAAAGCTCTAATCGTTTTTGTTCTTTTCGACAGAATAAGGAACAGAAAGCCAATCCTTCCCCCAAAGAATCTGGTTCCAATTGGAAACCTTTTTCAAGTTGGAATAAATCCAAGCCTTTCAAGAAACCAAAGTCAGCCCCGAAGTCTGCATGAAGGTGCGGCCCTCATTCAAGCTCAGCTGCTGGGGGGGGGGGGGCAGATTAAATTTTTTTCAAAACATTTGGGCAGATTCTGTCCAAAATCAATGAATTCAGAGCTATTGTCTCTCCAAGGGTATCGAATAGGATTCAGAGTAAGACCTTCTGTGAGAAGATTTTGCTCTCATGCGTTCCAGCAAATCCAGTGAATGCTCAGGCTTTTCTGAAGTGTGTTTCAGATCTAGAGCTTTCAGGGGGTAATTATACCAGTTCCGTTTCAGGAACAGGGTCTGGGGTTTTATTCAAATCTATTCATTGTCCCAAAGAAAGAAAATTCATTAATGCGAGTTCTGGATCTGAAAATTTTGAACCGTTTTATAAGAGTGCCAACTTTCAAAATGGTGACTATAAGGACTATTCTGCCTTTTGTTCAGCAAGGTCATTATATGTCCACGATAGACTTACAGGATGCATATCTTCATATTTTCCAATTCATCCAGACCACTATCGGTTTCTGAGATTCTCTTTTCTAGACAAGAATTACCAATTTGTCGCTCTTCCATTTGGCCTAGCGACAGCTCCAAGATTTTTTTCAAAAGTTCTCGGGCCCTACTCTCTGTAATCAGAGAACAGGGTATTGCGGTATTTCCTTATTTGTACTATATTTTGGTACTAGCTCAGTCTTTACATTTTGTTTCTTCAAAGACATGGTTGGAGGATCAATTTACCAAAAAGTTCCTTGATTCCTTGGACAAGGGTCACCTTTTTAGGTTTCCAGATAGATTCATTGTCCATGACTCTGTCTCTAATAGAAAAGAGACGAATGAAATAGGTTTCAGTCTGTCAGAAACTTCAGTCTCAATCATTCCCTTCAGTGGCTATGTGCATGGAGGTTTTAGGTCTCGTTTCATGTGAGACCTCTCCAGCTTTATATGCTGAATCAATGGTGCAGGGATTATACAAAGATATCACAATTAATATCCTTAAGTCCCAATGTTCAACTTTCTCTGACTTGGTGGTTCGATCACCACCGTATAATTCAAGGGGCCTCTTTTGTTTGTGCAACCTGGACTGTACTCACAACAGATGCAAGTCTTTCAGGTTAGCCTCTGTTGAAGAGAGAACCATTTAATTGTTTTCAGACAGACAATGCACAACTGTGTCATATGTCAATTATTCAGGTGGGACTCAGCAGTCTCCTAGCTATGAAAGAGTATCTCGATACTTGCTTGGCGGAATCCAGCTCTGTCTAATATCTGCAGTTCATATCCCAGGTATAGACAATTGAGGAAGCGGATTATCTCAGTCGTCAGACTTTACATCCAGGGGAGTGGGTCGCTCCATCCTGATGTGTCTTTTCAGGTTGTTCAGATGTGGGGACTTCCAGAAAATAGATCTGATGGCTTCCATCTAAACAAAAAACTTCCCAGTACCTGTCCAGGTCCAGGGATCTCATGCAGAGCTGGGATGCATTGTCACTTCCTTGGTTTTATCAACCTGCTTATATTCTTTCCTGCCTCTAGTTCTTCTTCCAAGAGTGATTTCCAAAATCATCATGGACATTCATTTGTGATGCTAGTGGCTCCAGCATGGCCTCACAGGTTTTGGTATGCGGATCTTGTTCGGGATGTCCAGTTGCCAACCTTGGCCACTTCCTTTAAGCCAGACCTTCTTCTCAAGACGTTTTCCATCAGGATCTCAAATCATTAAATTTAGAAGATATGGAAATTGAATGGCTTAGTGCTTAGTCATAGAGGTTCATCTGACTCAGTGATTGATACTAGTGTTGCAGGCTCGTAAATCTGTTTCCTAGGAAAGATTTATTACGAGTATTTGGAACACTTCTATTCATGGTGTTCTCTCATAAATTCTCTGGCATTCTTTTAGAATTCCTAGAATTTTTACAGTTTTCTTCAGGATGGTTTGGATAAAGGTTTGTCTGCAAGTTCCTTGAAAGGGACAAATCTCTGCTCTTTCTGTTTTATTCACAGAAAGATTGCTAATCTTCCTGATATTCATTACTTTGTGCAGGCTTTGGTTCGTATCAAGCCTGTCATTAAATCAATCTCTCTTAATTTAGTTTTGAAGGCTTTACAGGCTCCTCCATTTGAGCGAACAAAAGAGAAAAACAACAACGGCACTACATTAGCTGTGTCCCTCAATATGTTGTATTCTCCTGAAGTTTGAGAAATAACACAAAATCAATATATGCGGGGACTTAGGTGCTGTACACTAAAAGAGGCAAACTAGAAAAACCAATTGCATTCTGCAATTGAAAGAGTGTACTGGTAGCACTCAACAGCACAACACTTGAGCTCCATTTGAGCATATGCATTCTTTGGATATTAGACTATTTTCTTGGAAAGTGTTGTTTCTTATGGCCATCTCTTCTGCTAGAAGAGTTTCTGAATTATCCGCTCTCTCTTGTGAATCTCCTTTTCTGATTTTTCATCAGGATAAGGCGGTTTTGCAGACTTCATTTAAATTCTTACCTAAGGTTGTGAATTCTAACAACATTAATAGAGAAATTGTTTTCCCTTCCTTGTGTCCTAATCCTAAGATTTCTTTGGAGAGATCCTTACATTCTTTGGAAGTGGTAAGAGCTTTGAAATATTATGTTGAATCTACTAAAGATTTTAGGAAGACTTCTAGTCTATTTGTTATATTTTCTGGTTCTAGGAAAGGTTAGAAGGCTTCTGTTGTTTCCTTGGCTTTGTGGTTAAAGCTTTTGATTCATTAAGCTTATTTGGAATTGGGTCAAGCCCCGCCTCAGAGAATTACAGCTCATTCTACTAGATCAGTCTCCACTTTGTGGGCTTTTAAGAATGAAGCTTCAGTTGATACGATTTGCAAAGCAGCAACTTGGTCTTCTTTGCATACATTTACTAAATTCTACCGTTTAGATGTATTTGCTTCTTCAGAAGCAGTTTTTGGTAGAAAAGTTCTTAAGGCAGCTGTTTCAGTTTGATTCTTCTGCTTATGTTTTAAGGTTTTCTTTTCATTTATGAGAATAAATTTATATTTTGGGTTGTGGATTAAATTGTGATAAATTAATTTCTTTCATATTGGCAAGAGTCCATGAGGCCCACCCTTTTTTATGGTGATTTTTTTTGTATAAAGCACATTTATTTCCAAATTCCTTTGTTGATGCTCTGTACTCCTTTATCACCCCACTACTTGGCTATTCGTTAAACTGAATGTGGGTGTGGTGAGAGGTGTATTTATAGGCATTTTGAGGTTTGGGAAACTTTGCCCCTCCTGGTAGGATTGTATATCCCATACGTCACTAGCTCATGGACTCTTGCCAATATGAAAGAAATGAATTTATCAAGTAAGTTCTTTCATAAATTATGTTTTTAAAAACATTCTTGCATTCTTGCTCCTGAGCCTACCTAGCTATGCTTGTCTAAAAAGATAATAGAAAACCCATGTATTCTTGAAAAACAAATGAGTTTCCTGTCCCTTTGAGAATCTGAGAGGCTTCTCTCTCTGCAAATTAAATTTTCTTTTAATGGGTGTAAGGAATATATGCCTAAATTACACAAGTTTTTCTCATATTATTTTTCAGCATGGCGAAAGTATTCTAGTTTAGAATACAAACAGTGACACATATCAAATAAAATATTTACCTCATTTAGCCTATTTTATCAATGCAATATTTATTTTATATATTTATATATGTTGGTTTCTTGTCAATCAGCAAACTCATTTGGCTTAAAGCAATTACTTTTATGCATTATACATTTGAGCCAATTATGTCAAAATTCCATTTGTGACAACTTTTATCAATCTCATTCCTTTGTTATGCAGAATCAATTATAGCACACCTGTCAGCAGCCACAAAAGTACTCCATAGGTTTAAGGTTTACGAATATTTTGTACACTTCAGAAAATATATAATTTTTATTTTATAAATATTCTCTTCTAAATTTATAAGGCCTGTGACAGCAACAAATGCCTATATGCTGAAAAGGACACACAGATCTTTTTTTATTCTATAACTGTAAATAATATTAGTTATGTATTGCTTAGAATGTGACCCCAGATAGCCCTATACAATTTGGCCAATACGTACCCTTTTCTTGTGATTATTACTAATACTCATACCCATACAATTTTATGACTCATAAATAGCTTTTATTAACTGACCAGTCATAAAACAGGAGTTAAGAATTACGCAGATCAGTAAACAGGCTGAAAATGTTGATGTATTCCCTCCCAAATTGCTGTAATTTATAATATGTAATCAAGTAGGCGCTCAGGAGAGGAAGTGTGTGAGCATATGGATTCACTTGGAATACATTTCATTTGGAAACAAGGTCTGTTTCAAGCCTAGCTGTGAATATGCAGCAAATGGCTAACAGAACCCCTGCTAAGAAATCTGTGGCTCCTGCAAATTGCTGTTTTTTCTTGCAGTAAGTAATCCAGTTATAACAAGCAGAAACACACATGTCCCTATTAACAAGAACATGCATACATTTGTAACAAACCCAATGAGAATATGATTGTGCAGACAATTGCGTGGTAATAAAAACATAACCTCTGCTGGTGCAAATCCAAATATTATGTTTATTTCTGTATAATTTCTTCTCTACATACGTTTATGTGTTCTTCCTTCTCTAAACAGCAGATAGAAATAAAAATACACTATGATCACTCTATTCACTAAAATAATTGTACATGTTTGTGCATTAGCAGAAATGTATACAGGGCTAGAGGCAATAAAATATGTCCTGAACCATCTTTATCTATCTGTCTGTCTGACTGTTCATCTATTTATTTTTTGAGCACTTCTATGGAAAGGTTAAACTTTAAAGTCAAAATCCCATCTACAATTGTAAAAGTGAACTATTTTTATAATTACCGTATTTTTCGCACCATAAGACGCACTTTTTCCCCCCTCAAAAGTAAGGGGAAATGTCTGTGCGTCTTATGGAGCGAATGCAGACCTTGCGCTTGCATATTTAGGCTATTGTGGGTGTGTGATCTCTGAGCCAATCCGGCTCAATTCCTACTCGCTTCTCCTCTAGTGCTTGTTAGAGGTACGCTTACACATCAGCTCATCTACTTCCTGCTCTCTTGAATCTGGCTGTGTCTCTCACCGCAGCACTACGTCATCAGCTATGGCCGCATCTCGGAACTCTCACACACTGCCTAACTAGAATGGCGTCTTACCCGCTCCTGCATGCTACAACCACTGGGACTCCTAGAACAAGATCAGGTCGTATTAATCTTACCTGATTACTCTGTAATTGCTACCGTCCTGTTATTACTCTCCTTGGGTCAGTAACTGCTATGCTGGTAATGCCTACCGTCCTGTTATTACTCTCCTTGGGTCAGTAACTGCTATGCTGGCAATGCCTACCGTCCTGTTATTACTCTCCTTGTGTCAGTAACTGCTATGCTGGCAATGCTTACCGTCCTGTTATTACTCTACTTGGGTCAGTAACTGCTATGCTGGCAATGCCTAAGCTCTACATCAGTCTCTGAGCACACATTGCCTACTGAGTTAGAACCTGAATCCTGTGTCCATATTTCTAACTAGCAAGGGGCTGAAATTAAGGGTTAACCTTAGCATCTGGTGATTGTTGTTAACCCCTCTGTCACAAACTACTATGTATCTAAGAAATATACACTACTCATACTTATGTTTCATCTGTTACTGCTTACAAAAGAACCTCTCAAATTGAGTACTCAGTACTAACTAATTAGTAACTACTAATCAAATAGACCAGATATATTTAGTACTTGAAGGAATAGGTTAGGGTTTAGGGTTAGGGGGTTAGGGGTTTAGGGTTTAGGATTAGAATATTTTTTTCTTGTTTTCCTCCTCTAAAAACTAGGTGCGTCTTATGGTCAGGTGCGTCTTATGGAGCGAAAAATACGGTACATTTACTTGTTATCTTAGTACCTGTTGTTGAAAAGCATATCTAAATAGGCTCAGGACCACACACTTTATGGCAGCAATATTTGCAGTAATATACAACACTGATGCAAACATTGCTGCCATAGAGTGCTAAAGATGCATGCATGCTCCTAGCATATCTTGATATGCTCTTTAACAATGGATACAAAAAGATAGAAGTAAATATAGGGCTAGATTACAAGTGGAGTGCTAATTTATCCAACGCCTGCAAAATTTGCCCATTTGATAAATAACCAGCCATTGCAAGTTGCTGGTTATTGCTACCGCGCGCTCGCTGTAACAATTAGCGCTCAAAAAATTAACCAGAGATCAGATCTCTGGTTTATTTTCTAAATGTCCCCCAATTGCCCCCAAAATTAAGTGGTGTGTTGCTGTGTAACAAAAAAGCATCTTTATTTTTTAAAAATATATAACTTATAAGGGGTTAAAAGTGGCAGGTATGGGGTATTGCTTCCATGCAATGTGAACACGAGTTAACGTTCGCATTGCACCTTACTTGTAATACCAGCTCACATTTGTGTGCGCTGGTAATACTCAGCTGATCGCAAATATCGCTTTCTCGTAAGCGATATTTTGCGCTCACCTTGTTATCTTTTCCTTACTAAGTAAATTGGGATGATTTTAAACCCGATATGCCTTGTTTGTGTGTAACACAGGAAAGGTCAGGGGAGTGCCCCCAATTCTATAATGCACGTTACACTTTATACTACTGTACGGTACTTATACTATCAGTTCATAATATAAAATGACATCAAAGTAATTGTATTTATGCTATTAAATATCAGCAATGAAATATTGTTTTGTGATATATTTTACATATATAAGAATACCTCAGCTTTTAAAACTGTAATTTTGGGCAGCAAAATCTTACAAAATCAGCATCTGGTTCAATATGTTTAACTCACTAGAACTGGGGGTGGGGTATCCCTAAAAATGGTCTGTTTCGTGGTTCCTGAGTGTAATTATAAACGCTATGACTGCATTCTTCTGGCTGTTGGATCTTTAGAAGCAAACTAACCTAAGAAAAGATGGCTATCGTGCATATGAAAGAGCAATATTTAAAAAAGCTTTAAAATATTTTTGCATTTGAAAAAGTTGATAAAGCTGTTTATTTTGAAATGTTTGTGCAAAACTCATCCCTAGGAAGAGATTGTTTATGGGCTGATATAAGTAAAAAGTAAAATAAATGACGTAATTTCTACATAGTCCACAGCCATTGCTAGGTGTGGCTTTTAATAAGAGATGGTATCTCGCTTTTTAAATATTGATGCCAAATGAGCACAAAGGAAAATTGATAATAGGAGTAAATTAGAAAGAAAAAAAATGAGTTTCATATCCCTTTAAACCATTTGTTCATTAACACACATTTAGCATGTTTAATAGCTACTTTTCATCTGCACAATAGATATTTTGATGACAATCCTTTAATTATGTTTCCGCTGAAGCAAATTTGCACTGAGGCATAGTGGGGTTAAACCCCTTGGGTGCTCTAAAGGGCTGCAGTGTATTGCTACAGGACTCTCTGAAAGCTGAGATGGTTAAGATACTGTCACAAGGGTTAATCTAGCAGTTTTACAACTGCCTCTGTGTGGGTTGCATGACAGGGAGTTGGTTATTTCCTTGGAAATGTTTTTGGTTACCAACCAAAATAGACATAGCGGGTCCTGACAGAATTGACCACCTCTACAAGGGAAAAAGTTGCAGCAGATTTAAAATTGTTGTGTTCTCCACTTCATTTCCAGATGTGGGCGCGCTCTTAATTCTGCACTGGTTTCCTGGCGGCTGGCAAAAGAAGCAAGCACTTCATTTATTTTTAATATACATGTATCCCTCTTCATAAGCTGAAATACATAAACTTGATAGCAAACGTTCTGAAAGAGCATAAACATTTGGCCAGGTTCTTTCCAGTTATTGGGTGTGAACTTTAGTTTTTTTTTTTTGTCCTTTCTGTCCCTGTTGGCTAACATTTCCTTATGTCGGGAGCAGCGCTGTAAAAGCTGTCTCATTAATTTTGTTTGTGGGGGTACTTTATTTACAGGCAGTAGTATATTGGTGTTGTCTTCAATAGAGGCTCTTCCATACTGTGCCAAAGAATGCCACCTTGCATGGCTGATCAATACAACAAGCACACTCAGGGATACAGTGGGAAAATTGCACATCATAAAACCTATACTTAGTAATAGTATTATAAAATAATCAGTGATTAGTACTGTAAGTTCACAAAGGTTGACATGCAGAGTACAATAATTAAAATACAAAGAAAATGATTTTGCAAGAATGTTATTTATCGGGTAAAAAAGCAAAATGTTGCCAATATAAAAATGATACACATTTGTCTCCGAAATTTCCTGGCTTTTTGCCTTCTTTCCATACATCATTTTAAAAATAAATCTTTTAAACATGAGAGAATCCTAGTAATGTGATTGTTTTATTTTTCCTTTATTACAAGAGTATTAATTTGTCACCCTATGTTATTAGCAAGATTTTTTTAATGAGTGGTACTCTTGACATTGGAAACTGTTTTAGACAGCTTAGTAGCAAAGAGTAAGAGCAGAATTTAAACATTAATGTCGTTTTTTTTTTAATATGTTTAAAAAAAAAGTGATCTAAACTTCTCGAAAACTTAGATTTCATTTCCCTCCCCCCAACATTACAGGTCCCAAGCTTAATGAAATATTTAATGTCCTGGCTTCCTTTGGCTTTCATCTGATATTACTGACATCATTAGGACCATCCCCTGAGGTGGCCGGTGATGTCAAGAATTGTCCATCCTCTGAGAAGGCACATAAACAGTTTACTGAGGCAAAAAAGACCATTGTAAAAAAAAAATTTCCTTATGCAATACCACTTCACATGTTTGACCTTGTCCTACATTTACTTGTAGCGCAATTAAAGCTTTTGGCGGGATTGTTAATTCCCTGGCCCTGTGTGTTAAAGTGAAGGTAAACTTTGATGAATGAAAGCCCATTTTTTAAAAATATTATTAAAAACAGGGGCACTTTCTTCATCAAAGTTTAGGAAAGCAGCCGTTTGATTAAAAACTTACCTTTGTTTTTTTCACATCCAGAGCAGCTTCCCCCACCCGGAGATCCTCTTTTCACACATCATCAATGACTAATCCGGCTCCTCCAATCATGGCAATGGCCTCAGGCAATGACTCCCCTGGGGGAAAGCCGTGTTTGGAGAAAGCTGGACGGTTTTAACGAGGTTTTGGTATCGCATAAACGGCGCTTGCATATAATTGTGGCGCGTATATTTCACCTGTCGCCCGCAATTTTACTCCCATAAGCTAACATAGGAACCGCGTTGCAATCGGTATCACATATTCAGCGCTGAGTATGAAAGTACCGTATTTCCCGTAACTCGCCTGAAAATATTAACACCTAACTCATGCGCAATATCTATCTACCTGTCAACCGCCAACCAACCACCCGCAATAACTAATAAACGGCCAGATTACGAGTTTTGCGTTATGAGGGGTGCGGCACTAACTTGCACGTTATTGTCACCGCCTCTCTTACCAACAGCGCTGGTATTACAGGTTTTTACAAACCCGGCGTGAAAAGGCAAGAAGTGAGCGGTAGAGAAAAATTGTGCTCCATACCGCACTCCAATACCACGCGCTGCTTAAGTCAGCGGTGAGCTGGTTGTACGTGCTTGTGCCTGATTTCCCTATAGACATCAGTGGGGAGAGCCGGCTGAGAAAAAGTCTAATACCTGCAATAAAGCAGCGTAAAGCTCCGTAACGCAGCCCCATTGATACCTAACATGAACCCCCGAGTCTAAACACCCCTAATCTTACACTTATTAACCCCTAATCTGCCGTCCTCAACATCGCTGACACCCTACATTATACTTATTAACCCCTAATCTGCCCGCTCCGGACATCGCTGCCACCTACATTATTTTTATTAACCCCTAATCTGCTGCCCACAACATTGCAGACACCTACATAATGTTATTTAACCCCGTAATCTGCCCGTCCCAACGTCGCCCACCACTATAGTAAACATATTAACCCCTAAACCGCTGTACTCCCGCATCGCAAACACTAGTTAAATATTATTAACCCCTAATCTGCCCGCCCCTAACATCGCCGCCACCTATATACATTTATTTAACCCCTAATCTGCCAACCCCCAACGTCGCCGCCACTATATCTATATTTATTAACCCCTAAGCATAACCCTAACACCCCCTAACTTAAATATAATTAAAATAAATATAAATAAGTAGTGTTGTGATGATCTATAGAAATAAGCGCACAAAGAGACTCCTCATAGCGTAATATGTTAACTAAAAATAAAGTTTAATACAAACAAGCAATCCCCCTTCAGGGTGGGTACTCACAATATGGAACCTCAATCAATATGAGGTAAGATACAGGTATGTAGCACCACAGTTGAATATACAAACATCCGCTGTTCAGAGCCAACGGTCCGTGGTAAAACTTCCAGGTGGGGTAAAACAGTTTGACTTGGCCGCAATAGAGTCCACTTTACTGTTAGAAAATTCCCCAGCAATTGGAGCAAATAAAAAGCCAAATGTGGCTACACAAGTTAGAAACAAACAGTTACTGTGTAACTTCTAAACAGACACACTAACAGCGTCTAGCAGTCGTAGCGAAAGGTGGGCGGTATCCGCTTTCGTCAGAGGCTTCGTAACTTCATATGCATAATCATTGTGTGTTATTTTTAAGATTCCTTGTCTGTGTATCTGTAAATTCGATATTTATTTAGTGTGCACAGTTTATTGTCTGTGAGATTCACAGATTTGTCTGTTCTAAATATAAAATAAAACCTACAATTATTACCTAAATTATTCCTATTTAAAACTAAATACCTGTAAAATAAAAACCTAAGCTAGCTACAATATTAGGATTTTTTTATTTTTTTTTTTTTTTTTTTTTTTTTATTTTGAGGTTCGTGCGAAAACATTACAACTTATATAAGACATGTCAGTAAGACAAACATAAATGGTACATTTCAGTATGACAATTTCTATGGAAATAACAGACAAAATTCTCAATAGGAATAATCATATTGAACCTCTTTTTCTATTTTACATGAGCTGAATTTAACAATTTGAGTGGTCGCTTTTGGACCTGCTGGTTTAGAACACCTTAACAAATGATGCTTTGAATGATAGCAAAAATTGAATATTGGATGCATAATGTTAAATTTAACTTATAAGTAGGAAATGGAACAATGTTAGTAGATTGTTGCAGGCGGGTGCGGCATAGAGTAGATAAGCCGCATAGTTAATCTTCCTCAACAAGGAAGCATATTATGTTATATGGGGGGGGGAGGTGGTCATTAAAACATGGTAGGCCACATACAGTAAAGGGTCTATCTCCATAGAGACAAACAAAATAGCCCAGTAGCAATTATATGATGACTGGACCAAACAAGGGATAAACTTTTCCTAGGAACTTACTGGTAAACAAATCGAAAAACTAGAACAAACGGAGAGAGTCTTTCAGAAAACACTTGTGGTTAAGACACAGTGGATTTTGAAAAGTAAGAAATAAAGTATATATATGAACCCACACTTTATCGTGGTCTGATGACAAGTTTAGCCTATGTCTCGTTTGAGGTCCCACTGTGCAGCAGACTGTATCCTAACAATGCTAGATTGAGGCATAAGAGATGTTGGTGTATTCCCTATGTGTAAACTGAAAGCATGCAAGCTTGGATAAATTAGAGTGTAGGTACATGAGTGTCAGAGTAGAAACACAAGACCGCCACAGGGCATGGGCCCTATGCCCGCGGCCGTCAACGTGTAACTGTTTCACATCCCACTCAGGCACTGTCTATAACAGGTAGGTATATAGGTTACTCTAGAGAAAACATACAATAGTTAATCACATTTAGTAGGTCAATAAACTATAGAAATAATGTGGCTGAAAAACCGGAGCCACTATTAGTGTGCACCAAAGTTTCGGAACCATGTCAGATGTTATGGGTAGGCTTACATATTAGGTACAGAACTGTTAGTAGTCCTGCCAATATCCATGTACAGATATCTTTCTACTATTAAGGTACCTTGCAAGATCAAGTTACAAGCGCAAAAAAATAAATAAATTGTGTTTCTGTAAAGGATTCAATGTGCCAGGGTGCCGACAATGTACATTATTAAGTAAATGCATAGGGGATGAGTAAGTACAAAATGCAACAAACATATAAGCAAAATATAACTAAGAGGAATGTCAGTTTTTCTCATTTAACCCCACTAGTAGACCCAGCAGACATATTCTAAGTGCAGAAAAGGCATGAGAAATTAAACAAAGGCAACAGCTGCAGCACTTGTACAGCAGGTCGGTTCCAACAGTTGTAGGCAATGCTTTCTCAAAGAACACTGAAACATTGAGGTAGTAGAAAAAAAGCTAGTGCTGTGCTCTTCAAATACAACGGGATACAAGTGTGCAGACCTAAGACTCATCATTTTAACAGGAGCTCAGTTCAAATGTGGATAGGGACCAGACACATTGAAATTATGTCCTTTTAGCGGCTAGCTGCTAAGCATAGGTCACTGGAAACAGCATAAGACAGCCACAACGTTTTGACATTGGTTTAGTTCAAGCATCTATGAGCGCACATATAGTATATTGTGCAGTTCAGATATAGTTAACCAACTCCCGTCTTAGACCGATATGTAGAGACTCCTTTGCCCTCACCAAACTGAGGCGTCCAGCCTCCCCAGCAAGCTTCCATCAAGGCGTGCCCTCTGGGGGATTAGATCTCCTAACGGTGATTCCCCACCCGGTTTAGCAGGCAGTGTATCAGTAGCGGTATTTTTATTGTGTAGAGTCAGTACTTGTGGCGTGTCCATAGAGGGCCTGAGAGCCGGATCCAAGCTCCCAGGTCCCAGTAGCGCCATTTTATCCGCAGCCATGTGTCTCATTCTCCCATCGCTTTCCAGTGAGCCTGCCTTGCCTTGAGCTGCTGAGCAAATTTCTTGATGTAGCTTAGATCTCTGCCCGGTGGAGCTGCCAAACACTCTCCTCGGTGGAAGCAGAGGCGGCACAACATGTGCCGGGGGCTCCAGAAGCAGCTCCACTGACTCCATTGTCGGCCATTGTATGTAAGCAGTGAGGTGAGGTCTCGGCAATAAGCACGGAAACCAGGCAGTGTATTGAAAGAGGCTTCAGGTTTGAGTCTATAAGTTTCTAGGAGCTTACCGAGCTCTAACAAGATCCAGTGAGCGCTCTCCATAGTGAATATATCACTAGCTCTCGTGGCCATATGGTTGCTGTCTGCGTAGGCTGAGTTTAAACCACCGGCCCCCATTTTTAGATTGTAAATAAATTCGGCTCTCCATCAGTCTGTAGCCAGGCAGTCAAGTCATAGATTTGTGTTTTGTTTTTTAGATGAAATGGATAGTTAAATGCTGTATTTTATAGCAGTTAGAGCCAGAGCTCCAAAAGCTTGCGACCCGTTCCTGTAGGTTGCTGGCTCCGCCCCCCCCAATATTAGGATTTTTTAAGGGTGTATGTGGTGGTTTTTATTTTTAGGTTAGGGGCTTTGGGCCGCAATAGAGCTAAATGCCCTTTTATGGGCAATGCCCATCCAAATGCCCTTTTCAGGGCAATGGGGAGCGTAGTTTTTTTAGGTAGGGTTTTATTTGGGGGGTGGGGTGTGTGGGTGGTGGGTTTTACTGTTGGGGGGTTGTTTGTATTTTTTTTTACAGGTAAAAGAGCTGATTTCCTTTGGGGCAAAATGGTCCCTTTTAAGGGCTATTGGTAGTTTAGTTTAGGCTAGGTTTTTTTTATTTTGGGTGGGCTTTTTTATTTTGATATTGCTATTAGATTAGGTGTAATTAGTTTAAAGATATTGTAATTTGTTTTTTATTTTCTGTAATTTAGTGTTTGTTTGTTTTTGTAATTTAGCTAATTGTTTTGAATTTAGTTAATTGTATTTAATTTAGGGAATTTATTTAATTGTATGGTTAGGTTAGGTGTCGTTCGTGTAAGACTGGATAGGTTTTATTTTACAGGTCAATTTTTATTTTAGCTAGGTAGTTAGTAAATAGTTAATAACAATTAAGTAACTATTCTACCTAGTTAAAATAAATACAAACTTGCCTGTAAAATAAAAATAAACCCTAAGCTAACTACAATATAACTATTAGTTATATTGTAGCTAGTTTAGGGTTTATTTTATAGGTAAGTATTTAGTTTTAAAAAGGAATTATTTAGGTAATGATAGTAAGTTTTATTTAGATTTATTTTTATTATATTTAAGTTAGGGGGTGTTAGGGTTAGGGTTAGACTTAGATTTAGGGGTTAATAAATTTAATATAGTGGCGGGCGAAGTTGGGGGCTGCAGATTAGGGGTTAATAAATGTAGGTAGGTGGTGGCGATGTTAGGTACAGCAGATTAGGGGTTAATAATATTTAAAAGGGACACTGTACCCAAATTTTTTCTTTTGTGATTCAGATAGAGCATGCAATTTTAAGCAACTTTCTAATGTACTCCTATTATCAAATTTTCTTCATTCTCTTGGTATGTTTATTTGAAAAGCAAGAATTAAAGTGTAGATGCCGGCCCATTTTTGGTGAACAACCTGGGTTGTCCTTGCTGATTTGGACAGCACCAATAAACAAATGCTGTCCATGGTTTTGAACCACAAATTTGCTCGCTCCTTAGCTTAGATGCCTTCTTTTTCAAATAAAGATATCAAGAGAACGAAGAAAAATTGATAACAGAAGTAAAATAGAAAGTTGCTTAAAATTGCATGCTCTATCCGAATCATGAAGAAAATTTTTTGGGTACAGTATCCCTTTAACTAGTGTGTGCGAGGCAATGAGTGAGGTGGTTTAGGGGTTAATATGTTTATTATAGTGGCGGCGATGTCCGGAGCAGCGGATTAGGGGTTAATAATTTAAATTTAGTGTTTGCGATACGGGAGGGCTTCGGTTTAATGGTTAATAGGTAGTTTATGGGTGTTAGTGTAGTTGATTTGCGGTAAGGCCAAAAAAAGTGTGCGGTTCCCCTAAATCTGCAAGACTCGTAATACCAGCGGTAGTAAAAAAAGCTGCGTTATGAGGCTTAACGCTGCTTTTTTTACTCATAACGCAAGACTCGTAATCTAGCCGTATGTATATTAAAGTGAATGTAAAGTCAGCCTCCTGTCTAAACATCTGTGTAACAGTTGTGTATAAAAAACTGGACTTTCATTCATCAATTCCATATTTTTAAATCGTTACCTTTATTTTCAATAGTTTATAATGTTTCTCGCTATTATCATCCTCCACCCAGGCATTGCGCTCCGTTCCTGTTGTTTATAAGGTACGTCTTCCTAGCCAATAACGGCTCTAACCACAGGGGGACCCACCCCCCTTAGGATGACGTAATAAGTCCCTTCTTGCGCATGCATTCGATTGCGGTTCAACGATCACTTTACTATAAGCTTGTGCACATTTCGCGCATGCGCAATAGAACTGTATACAGAGTCACAATAGAACTGTATATGGAGTCCTAACTATTGTACCGCTCGGTAAGTTGATATGAAAGGGCTCCGTATAATGGCAGCTAATAGTTAGTTTTTGATGTATTAGAAAACATTATCGTTTAAAAATTTCTAACACAATTCTAGGGCTTGTGCAAACTAATTTATTTTAGATGTTAGAAAATGACTTAGACTCGATATAATTTTGTCTTGTAATTTGCGGTATTACAGGCTGGGGTGTTAGGAGATCCTGTCCTTCGCTTCGCAACGATAGTTTTCATTGAATGGACTCATTCAATGAATACTATGTTGTTTTGACAGCGGAAACAGGAGTAACGCGATGCGCAATGGCAAATGTAAACGGGAGCGCGCAATGCCGATACGTAAACAGCGGGTGGGACCGCTGTTTACGTAATATGGAGGAGAATTAGGAAACAGTGAGTGGGAGGAGCGGGTAAAGTAAATGAACGATATTTAGGATATAAAATTTGAAAGAAATGATAACTTTTATTAAAAAAATTATTGTTGCGGTATGCTTAATAGGATGATTGTGCTACATAACTATATCATCCAAACCTGAAAAATTTACATTCACTTTAACCCCTAATCCTCCATTAACCCATATCGCAATAAACGTAATAAATGTATTAACCCCTAATCCGCCATTAACCCCACACTGCATTAAACCTAATAAATGTAATAACCCCTAATCCGGCATTAACCTACATCACAATAAACCTAATAAAACTATTAACCCCTAATCCGCCATTAACCCACAACACAATAAACCTAATAAAAATATTAACCCCTAATCCGCCACTAACCCACAACGCAATAAACCTAATAAAACTATTAACCCTAATCCGCCATTAACCCACAACGCAAGAAACCTAATAAAACTATTAACCCCTAATCCACCAAACACCCACAATGCAAATAACTAATTAATTTACTAAAGCCCCCCTAACCTAACACCCCCTCAATTAACCCCAATTATCTAAATTAAAAAATACTAATTTACAATTAAAATAAAAAAGCTAACATTACTTAAAAATATAAAATACTATTAAATTAATCTACCATTACAAAAATAAAAAAGTCTAACATTACATAAAATAATTAACCAAATTATCAAAAATAAAAAAATAAACCTAATCCCAATGAAAATAAAAAAGCCCCCCCCCCAATAAAAAATCCCCCTAATCTAATACTAAACTACCAATAGCCCTTAAAAGGGCCTTTTTGTAGGGCATTGCCCTAAGTTAAACAGCTCTTTTACCTTAAAAAATACTAATTTCCCCCTTTAACAGTAAAACTTACCACCAAACAAACCACCCAAAATAAAAAAAACTAACACAAAAAAATCCTAAACTACCCATTGCTTCCTAACAGGCATTTGTATGGGCATTGCCCTTAAAAGGGCATTTAGCTCTTTTACTGCCCTTAATAGGGCATTCAGCTCTTTTAAGAGTGCCCAATAAATCCTAATCTAAAAAAAAGTAGCTCTCATCTTATTGACTGATTTAAATTTGAAAAATAAAATCAGCCAATAGGAATGCAAAGCCATATTTAAAAGTGTACCTTGAATTCACTATTCAGTGTACGGCGGTGATCGCACGAAGATGATCCTCCACGCTCCATGGCTCTGCGCTCATCTCCGTGCCGGCTTAGTCCTGGATGAATGTGGGGGTTTGGCGGATTAGAGGTTAATAGATTTATAAGTTTTTTTGCGATGTGGGTTAATGGCGGATTAGGGGTTAATAGTTTTAATAGGTACTTTGCAATGTGGGTTAATGGCGGATTAGGGGTTAATACATTTATTAGGTAGTTTGGGTCGGCGGATTTAGTGGGTAATACTTTTACTAGGTAGAATGCGATGTGGGTGGTTGTCGGTTTAGAGATTATACATTTATTATTAGTTGCCATGTGGGGGATTGCGGATATAGGGTTTTTACGTGTCCGGTTTATTTTTGGGAGGTGGGTTAGACTTTTAAGGGAGATTTGATTTTTTATTTTTATTTTCTTAGGCACCGGCAGTTTTTAAAGTGCCGTAAGTCACTGGGGACTCCAGAAATGTGTATTTATGCACATTTCTGGACATCACTAGTTTATCCGATTTACGGCACTTTATGAACTTCCGGCGCCATATATGTGATACCCCCGATGTGCGAGGTAAAATTACGGGTGGCGCGGGTTTCAGCAGTTACTTTGTAGCTTGCGCCGCATATGTAATCTCACCCTGGTGAGCATATCAATGCCAATTTTTTCAACAATACCTTTACTGTCTGAAGATAGTTCAAAAAAATTAACAAAAATAATTTTGGTAAATTAGTGGGAATTGTCCCCAATAGGATAATGGCACCCAAATAATGAAAACTTCAGAATGATTCAAAGTATTCATATTTAGTTCAAAGGTCAATTTTTTATGATGCATGAGCTAATGCCTTTTAGTGAACAATAAAAAAGGTCTATATATATATATTTGCATTATCAATTTAGAATTCTAATGCTGATATTAACTGTTGACTAATCCATATAGATGAATATCTAAACACGGTATATATATATATATATATATAAACTACCACCAAATTAACAATATATGTTGTTGCTTTGGTTCACATAAGTGCTGATATTGTGTAATCTTGTGCCTATTTTGGAAGGTGTATTTAATTGCTCTCCTCAATTTTCTGTCTCCTCCGTAATCATCAGTACAAATTTGCTGCTTAATGAGGAATAATAAATATCAAAGTACTTAAAAAAATTGTTTAGGACACATGGAGTATTTAGTTTGGAGATGGGGAGAGACAGAACATTTTATTTAAAAATCTAAAGGATCAATAATAAAATACTCTAATACTGGGCTCGACAAACTTAGCAGGCCCCTGGAACCCTCGAGTTTAGACCTCAAAACCCTATGGGTGCCCCTCACTTCCCCGTTCTGGACGCCACCATCTGCTCCTAAAATTTATCTAGGCATGGCTGGATTTTTTCAATACCTTTTTATATATGTATGTGTGTGTACTATTAATCCAGAGCTGAACACAGTCAGTAAGCAATTAATAATGGGCATACCCGCATAGCCACCAATTACCAACCATGTTCAGCTCTGGAGCAGAAGTACATTGCTGCTCTGGCGCTAAATCTAATTATGTGTTTAACTCATTTGCAGAGGTTAAACACAGTTATATGCAAGAAACAATAGTATATTAGAGCACTTGTTACTGCTTCTTTACGTCATACTCTAGTGACAGCAAAAAAAAAACATGACTTCCAATTGCATGCAACATCTCTCTTGTGGGAAGAGCTTTTCGCCTACCTTTTTTGTCATGGATAATAATATGCGCTGCTGATGTCAGTCTTCAGTGTGGAGTAAAAACTCTACTTGGCTGCAGTGTTCTGTGCTCATAATAATTCAATCACACTTCTTCAGATCACTTAGTCTCAGAGCTGAACTTTTCTGCTTTTCACTAGCTAGGTTGCTGTAAATCATAGGTTTGCTTTCAAGCCACGATTCATTTGAACTGCGATGTCAAGTCTGTAATAGTTCAGCATTTGCTGTGAGTGACATAGGGTGTACTGCTGCCAGACATATCAAATATATTAACATTCTGCATGCTCTTTTCAAATGAGATAAATTGAAAGGTAAGGTTGGCTGGTTAGAACATTACATTTAAAAGAAGTTTTATTGCCTTGGAAAACCTTCAGTTTAACCCCTTCAGAACTATGATATGCTTACATGTTCTTAATAACTTAAGCATCTCTATACAAGAGATAGATTAGAATACTGGTCCAAGGAAAAGATAGGGCTTTTTTTTTTTTTTTTTTTTTTAACTTAAAGGGACATTAAACCCAATTTTTTTCTTTCATGATTCAGATAGAGAATACAATTTTCATCAACTTTCTAATTTACTTCTTTTATCTAATTTGCTTCATTCTCTTGATATTCTTTCCTGAAAAGCATATCTAGATAGGCTCAGTAGCTTCTGATTGGTGGTTGCACATAGATACATCATGTGATTGGCTCACCCATGTGCATTGCTATTTCTTTAACTAAGGATATCTAAAGAATGAAGCAGATTATATTAATAATATTAAATTGTAGTGTTTTTACTTCCCCCAACGATGCTGGAGTGAATGCCATGGGACGCACAAATCTGAACCTCCTACATGTTGTACTGTGATTAATTTATATGAGCAGGAGCTTGTTTATTTTATGTCCCTAATGGCCAAAGCAAAGTAAAAAAAAACATTTAAAAGGCTTTTCAAAGAGTGATTACCAGGCCTGAAATACAATCGCAGTTTTTTTTCTAAAAATATTTAATTTAAAAATACATTTATTTTTCATGCAGGTTTTTACCGTGATTAATTTAAATATAAAATACTTTAGGTCAGACTACGGGTGGAGTGCTAGCAGCTACGCGCAAGCGATTAGGGGTTTATTGTGGGTATTTGCACGCTTCAGTTTTTTTTCTCGTATTACAAGCTGAAAGTAAACGTGATCGCTTGAGCGCAATTTAAGTTAACAGGCTTTGGGTTGTTGTGTCCTCAGAGCTCTGATTAACTGCTTTGTGAAACAAAAAAGTGTGACAAAAGTCAAAACACTTAAAAAATAAATTACAAAATACACTTACACTCCTAATAACACAATCTAACACAAGTTATTTAAAAAAATATATTGCTCAATAAAGGTTTCAGGCGTTAGAAAAAAAAGCAGGCAAAGGGCTTTGACATACATACATACATATACATGTCTAAAAATGTATATGTATATAAATGTGTACATATGTATTTAGATATGTGTATACACATATTCACATATAAGCACTTACATCGGAGCCCTTTGCAGTTCAGTAGATGAAAAACATGTAGAACCATGTTTATGCAATATTCATAGTTAATAAAGTGTTGAGTAGTTACTGTAAATATTTCACATACCAATGTTCTGCACATAGTGAAAACTTGAGTATTTACATGATGATTACTAATATTAACACACACACACACACACATATATATATATTGTACCAAAAAAGCATCAGATGTATATAGAAATATTTTTTTTGTATATTCCTCTATATGAAGAACATTGGAATGTGAAATATTCATATTTTCATGTCAGGTTATCACTCTTGAGAATATGCATTATGATTGCGCACGAGTAGAGTGTTATCACTTTTTTGCTTCATTGACTTCTATAGGGGAATAGGTTATCGCTTGCGCAAAATTGTAAGTTTGGCTTTTTACGCACGTCGGGTTAGCACGCAAGCGTAACTTTTTACTTTCAGCTTGTAATACGAGCACAACCCAACACGTGCAAAAAACATACTTCAAGCGCAGTTAACGCTCAAGCGGTAACGGTAAAATAGCGCTCCACTTGTAATCTGGCGCTTAATTGTCTTTTTCAAATTGAGATTTCAGTCACTTAAAGAACAAATTAATTATGAACAGTTAAAAAATACTATTTGATTATTTGCTTTTGCAGTCTTTTCTGTGTTTTAAAGGGATAGGAAAGTCAAAATTAAACGTGGATGATTGAGATAAAACATGTAAGTTTAAAACATTTTTAACTTCACTTCTATTTTCAAATGTACTTTATTCTCTTGGTATCCTTTGTAGAAAAATATGTTCATATCCTATACTATTAGGAGCAAAACCGGTGATTGGTGGCTGCACACAGGGCTAGAATTTACTCTCCCTGCAGGCAGGTTTGCAAGAAGTGAACCTGTCCGCCTGCAATTGTCACTTGCGATGTTGCATGGCACAGTGAAACTTAAAGGGACACTGAACCCAAATTTTTTCTTTTGTGATTTATATAGAGCATGCAATTTTAAGCACATTTCTAATTTACTCCTATTATCAATTTTTCTTCATTCTCTTGCTATCTTGATTTTGAACTTTTTTTTGGTTCAGACTCTGGACAGCACTTTTTCTATTGGTGGATGAATGTATCCACCAATCAGCAAGGACAACCCAGTTTGTTCACCAAAAATGGGCCGGCATCTAAACTTACATTCTTGCATTTCAAATAAAGATACCAAGAGAATGAAGACAATTTGATAATAGGAGTAAATTAGAAAGTTGCTTAAAATTTCATGCTCTATCTGAATCACAAAAGAAAAAAAAATGGGTTCAGTGTCCCTTTAACACTGCACAAGAGGATTTTCCTACGTTTATCAGAGCGGTTAAAGTGCATTGTGCAGGATTCAGAACCCTAACCCTAAGACAGTGCTTGCTTTATTAGTATGAGAGCTTATAAATAATAACAGTCCACAGAGATGAAGAGAAGACAAATATACTAAACATGATTTTAAAGGGTTTAATTCTAGAGTGCAAATCAATGCATGTTTTGCTTACACAAGTATAGTTTTATACAGGGTGGATTTGATTTAAATCACTAGTCAATATAAAACATTTATTTAAAACAAATATTTTCTAGAATATCCCTCTAAAAATAGGGACGTCTCCCTTAAAAGTATATATATACATACAGTGATTAATCCAAAATAAGTGACAATTTAAAAAGAGAGCACAAAATGTATCTCAATCACAATTCCTCATTAAGCGATCTGGTACATTCAGGAATACAAAAAAGTGCCAAATGTCATATAAGAGTTTGCTGCTACAATGAGCTTGGTTGTTATATAGCGTATACCACCATTTAATGATGTGATCTATTCTAATATAATCATTAAATGGTGGTATACGCTATATAACAACCAAGCTCATTGTAGCAGCAAACTCTTATATGACATTTGGCACTTTTTGTATTCCTGAATGTACCAGTCGCTTAATGAGGAATTGTGATTGAGATACATTTTGTGCTCTCTTTTTAAATTGTCACTTATTTTGGATTAATCACTGTATGTATATATATACTTTTAAGGGAGACGTCCCTATTTTTAGAGGAATATTTTAGAAAATATTTGTTTTAAATAAATGTTTTATATTGTTTACACTACTGTATCTTTAGCTGACTAGCGCACTTACTTGTTTCACATCATTAGACCCTTATTTTAAACAATTGTAAGGAATTGTTTACTGTGAGGTGCTTGATATCTACACATCTAGCGCACTACTTACTACTCCACAAATATACTACTTTTAACTTTTCAGAATGTTTTTCAGTTGTATCAGAAAATTGCTGATTTGGTTATATACCATTAGAAATACAGAGACATGAATTTTTTGGGAGGTAAAAAATCTCCAGTTTAACAGGTTAATAATCATTCATATTTGATCAAACTTTTCAGCTGTACTTTATTGGAAGGCGTAAAATAATCATTACCTCAATAATAACAATTTAAACTATTCTTATTTACCTAAAGAAAAAATATTATTACCGTAATGATAAACTTTAATAGTTGTTTTTTTTTAAAACAATAAACACCTAAGAGCTTATTGTTGTTGTACCTGTACACAACAATAAAGAAGATTAGAGCTAGAATCCAAAATGCTTTCATGATTCAGATAGAGAATACAATTTTAAACAACATTCCTTCCAATTTATTTCCATGATTCAATTTGCTTCATTCTTCAGCTATTCTTTGTTGAAGCACATGAGTAAGCCAATCACATGAGGCAACTATGTGCAGCCACCAATCAGCAGCTACTGAGCCTATTTAGATATGCTTTTCAACAAAGGATATCAAGAAAATTAAGCAAATTTAGATAATAGAAGGGAATAGGAAAGTTGTTTAAAATTGCTTTTCTTTTTAAATCATGAAAGTAAAAATATGTGTTTCTTGTCCCTTTAAGCCTAGAAGTCCCACATTCATTTAATGCTTATGCTGCATAATCAAAAATGAATCCTTATTTCAGGATGACCCAACATTTATATTATAAAATATGTTGACATCTTAAATATAAACTATCTTTAGAAAGATTTTTCCTCAAATAACATTTTATTAAAAAAAAAATCTATTTAAATAAAACATAGAAGTTATTGGAATCGGGGAAGTTGGGCAAACATTGGAATAAATGATGTCTTAAACATATAATGAAATGAGCCTGTGTTCCTAACAGTCGTCATCCATTGTTTTGTACGTTTGTGATGTATTCAGTAGAGCACGGCAAATGTGAGATTGTTTTTCCTTAACGTGTCACTCGGCCCGGACACTTTGTGTCCTTTACAGCAGCTGGCACAGGTGGCCCCAGAACACCTGGCTGTGTAATATGTTTCTTCCAGCTTCACACCAGATGAAGATGCACAAATGGTCAGAGTTTCCCTTTAAGCTGCTTCCCAAATGAGCTCACTAAAGCGCTTTGTATGATCTTCCCCAGAATCCTGTTTATGATTTCAGTCTCTAACATTCTTTTATTTATTTATTTGGTTAATGCTGAATACTTTCAAGTGCCCTTTTATGATTCACTCCAAAAAAAAAGTAGATGTGCGTTTTTTAAGAAAATGCAGGACTTTTAGTACTGTTTCCTGGCTTGGAACAACTTTTTATGGCTAACTGATGTTTGCGGGAAAAACAAATGTCTTGTTTTTAGACAGATTTATTAGATGCATATAAACAGAGTATTTTTTTTTTGTTTCATATATACATTTGCAACTAAAGGCCAGATTACAAGTGGAGCGCTAAATATTGCTAAATACCAGCACATGCTTATGTTCAATGTTATTATAAGTTAACAGCAATGCAACTGCAATGTAAAGGCACTTTTTAGTGCTGTTTGTTTTCTAACACCTCACCCCTACCAACTTCAGACCCCAAAACTGCCTGGTGCAGTTAAAAAAACAACAATTATAATGCCCTCTATTTTGAGGGCATTTGGGGCACTTTTAGAAAATTAACCAGAGATCAGATCTCTCGTTAATATTCTGAGCGCTAATAGCTACCGCAAGCTCGTGGTAATGGCTGGTTAATTAGTGCCCTTTTGCGGGCGCGCAATAATTTAGTGCTCCACTTGTAATATAACCCTAAATCTTCTATTTGCAGCCTTGTGCTTCGTCACTTCTGTTGCTAGAGATATTCTATATCACTCTTCTGCACCACCGTCCACAGTAATTTAAACAGGAGTTGCTGAGCTCTCCAAAATGTATTATGGGGAGCACTGATATTTTGTTCCCTGTCATTATAGGGAGAGCAAAAACAGTACAGTCATTAGAAGCAGCAATGCACTGTTGGGAGATTGGGTGGCTATATACATTTTCTTCTTGTCGTTGGCTCACAAGATGTTTCTGCTGGGTCTCAGCGGTACAGGGCTGCTATTTACAGGGGTAAAACACATCATTATTATCTAATGTGTTTGAGCAT
>NW_026512665.1:0-42831 GCF_027579735.1 Bombina bombina
ATACCTCAATGCAGATTCAACTGCCCGCTGTCCCCTGATCTGAAGTTTTTTACCTCCCTCAGATGGCCGAGAAACAGCAATATGATCTTAACTACTCCGGTTAAAATCATAAGAAAAACTCTGGTAGATTCTTCTTCAAACTCTGCCAGAGAGGTAATAACACGCTCCGGTGCTATTGTAAAATAACAAACTTTTGATTGAAGTTCTAAAAACTAAGTATAATCACCATAGTCCTCTCACACCTCCTATCTAGTCTTTGGGTGCAAGAGAATGACTGGGGGTGACGTAGAGGGGAGGAGCTATATAGCAACTCTGCTGGGTGAATCCTCTTGCACTTCCTGTAGGGGAGCAGATAATATCCCAGAAGTAATGATGACCCGTGGACTGATCACACATAACAGAAGAAATTAGGTTTATTTTTGGCCTTGAAAGACCTATCCTGAGGAAGGGCGTGGCCCTTACCCCCAGTGATATCAGAGATAATCTCTTTCAAGTCAGGGCCAAACAGCGTTTTCCCCTTGAAAGGAATGTTAAGTAGTTTGTTCTTGGAAGACGCATCCGCTGACCAAGATTTCAACCAAAGCGCTCTGCGCGCCACAATAGCAAACCCAGAATTTTTCGCCGCTAACCTAGCCAATTGCAAAGTGGCGTCTAGGGTGAAAGAATTAGCCAATTTGAGAGCACGGATTCTGTCCATAATCTCCTCATAAGGAGGAGAATCACTATCGATCGCCTTAACTAGTTCATCGAACCAGAAACACGCGACTGTAGTGACAGGGACAATGCATGAAATTGGTTGTAGAAGGTAACCTTGCTGAACAAACATCTTTTTAAGCAAACCTTCTAATTTTTTATCCATAGGATCTTTGAAAGCACAACTATCTTCTATGGGTATAGTGGTGCGTTTGTTTAAAGTAGAAACCGCTCCCTCGACCTTGGGGACTGTCTGCCATAAGTCCTTTCTGGGGTCGACCATAGGAAACAATTTTTTAAATATGGGGGGAGGGACGAAAGGTATACCGGGCCTTTCCCATTCTTTATTTACAATGTCCGCCACCCGCTTGGGTATAGGAAAAGCTTCTGGGAGCCCCGGGACCTCTAGGAACTTGTCCATTTTACATAGTTTCTCTGGGATGATCAAATTCTCACAATCATCCAGAGTGGATAATACCTCCTTAAGCAGAGCGCGGAGATGTTCCAACTTAAATTTAAATGTAATCACATCGGGTTCAGCTTGTTGAGAAATTTTCCCTGAATCTGAAATTTCTCCCTCAGACAAAACCTCCCTGGCCCCCTCAGACTGGTGTAGGGGCATTTCAGAACCATTATCATCAGCGTCCTCATGCTCTTCAGTATCTAAAACAGAGCAGTCGCGCTTACGCTGATAAGTGGGCATTTTGGCTAAAATGTTTTTGATAGAATTATCCATTACAGCCGTTAATTGTTGCATAGTAAGGAGTATTGGCGCGCTAGATGTACTAGGGGCCTCCTGAGTGGGCAAGACTCGTGTAGACGAAGGAGGGAATGATGCAGTACCATGCTTACTCCCCTCACTTGAGGAATCATCTTGGGCATCATTTTCAGTGTCACATAAATCACATTTATTTAAATGAGAAGGAACCCTGGCTTCCCCACATTCAGAACACAGTCTATCTAGTAGTTCAGACATGTTAAACAGGCATAAACTTGATAACAAAGTACAAAAAACGTTTTAAAATAAAACCGTTACTGTCACTTTAAATTTTAAACTGAACACACTTTATTACTGCAATTGCGAAAAAGTATGAAGGAATTGTTCAAAATTCACCAAAATTTCACCACAGTGTCTTAAAGCCTTAAAAGTATTGCACACCAAATTTGGAAGCTTTAACCCTTAAAATAACGGAACCGGAGCCGTTTTTAACTTTAACCCCTTTACAGTCCCTGGTATCTGCTTTGCTGAGACCCAACCAAGCCCAAAGGGGAATACGATACCAAATGATGCCTTCAGAAAGTCTTTTCTATGTATCAGAGCTCCTCACACATGCGACTGCATGTCATGCCTCTCAAAAACAAGTGCGCAATACCGGCGCGAAAATGAGGCTCTGCCTATGATTAGGGAAAGCCCCTAAAGAATAAGGTGTCTAAAACAGTGCCTGCCGATATTATTTTACCAAAATACCCAGATTAAATGATTCCTCAAGGCTAAATATGTGTAATATATGAATCGATTTAGCCCAGAAAAAGTCTACAGTCTTAATAAGCCCTTGTGAAGCCCTTATTTACTTTCTGAATAAACATGGCTTACCGGATCCCATAGGGAAAATGACAGCTTCCAGCATTACATCGTCTTGTTAGAATGTGTCATACCTCAAGCAGCAAAAGACTGCTCACTGTTCCCCCAACTGAAGTTAATTCCTCTCAACAGTCCTGTGTGGAACAGCCATGGATTTTAGTAACGGTTGCTAAAATCATTTTCCTCTTACAAACAGAAATCTTCATCTCTTTTCTGTTTCAGAGTAAATAGTACATACCAGCACTATTTTAAAATAACAAACTCTTGATTGAATAATAAAAACTACAGTTAAACACTAAAAAACTCTAAGCCATCTCCGTGGAGATGTTGCCTGTACAACGGCAAAGAGAATGACTGGGGTAGGCGGAGCCTAGGAGGGATCATGTGACCAGCTTTGCTGGGCTCTTTGCCATTTCCTGTTGGGGAAGAGAATATCCCACAAGTAAGGATGACGCCGTGGACCGGACACACCTATGTTGGAGAAAAGGGACATTATGGACTCATATTTTCTGCCATTTATTCGATTCAGCTAATTATGTGTATTTATTCTACCCCTCCTGACCTTTATGAACCTAAAAGGAAAAGAAGTTATTAGCATGTCAACACTATAACATTAGTAATACTTACAAAGCCCAGACCGTAACTTTGAATAAGCTTCTGGTATACGCGCTCCTGTGGGGATCCGTTGTACAGCGCATGCGTGCCATTGTTTGTGATGTCACCTTGTCTTCAGCATGGGATCGCACTCTGCTGTGCAAGCTTCTGTGACCCCTTGCTTTTTCAAGGATTAGCTACTCTGGCAACATGGTGACTTTTTTTCCGGATGTGATACTTATCTAAGTATCATCAGTAGGGTTTGGAGCTCGTCATTCAATCAAGGAGATTTAGGTGCTTCCTACAATTTTTTTTTTGTTCAAGATACTTTCAAAGCTGTGCAAGTTGTCAACATTATAAAGCATCGGTATTCATGTTTAATCAAAAATGTTCCTTTTATTTTGGGCCAAGTAATCCATTGGGTGTACATATGAAAACGCTGAACTCTACACGTCACAGCTGATCTGGTATACACATTTCTGTGCACGCGTGTATCATCAGATATATAGCAATGCGCAAATTATGCCGTGCACGCTCAAGGCGTGCAAGTAAGAAATAACGCATGCGCAATTGCAGAGGTAAGATTGAAGTAAGAAATTTAAACAATGGTCAGGATTGGTCTGCAGCTGATGCGTCACAGTTTAAAACCTCCTACTTAGCACTCACATGCCATGAGGGCAGAGAGTAATGGTGACGAACAAAGTAAAAATGTGAGTAAGATTGTTAAATTTTACTATGATTGAAGTTCCGTTCCTACACTGCATTGGGCCACATTAATTAATCTACATGCAATCTATTCAAAAAGTATGTATGTATATGAGTGCATAATGGTCCTTTAAGCTTTGTATCAATGATGATTTTTCTACTAGAGTCTCCAAAATGTTCTTCTAGTGTAGAACCTAATATTATGCCCCTGATAATCTGCTGTAGTATAAAGAGGATTTCTTTTTATTTAGATGTGCCAAGTGAAGCATTAATTTAAGCAGTGTATCAAAGATGATTTTCAACTAGTATAAAGCATAACCGTTTTCCTTTTCTATTCTAGTGCCTCAGTACATAAACACTTTCTAATATACTTTTGTATGCATATGTTTCCTACTTGGCTTCATTATCTTAGTCTCGTAAAAACATAATTTATGTAAGAACTTACCTGATAAATTCATTTCTTTCATATTAGCAAGAGTCCATGAGCTAGTGACGTATGGGATATACATTCCTACCAGGAGGGGCAAAGTTTCCCAAACCTCAAAATGCATATAAACACACCCCTCACCACACCCACAATTCAGTTTAACGAATAGCCAAGAAGTGGGGTGATAAAAAAAGTGCGAAAGCATATAAAATAAGGAATTGGAATAATTGTGCTTTATACAAAAATCATAACCACCACAAAAAAAGGGTGGGCCTCATGGACTCTTGCTAATATGAAAGAAAACATAATTTATGTAAGAACTTACCTGATAAATTCATTTCTTTCATATTAACAAGAGTCCATGAGCTAGTGACGTATGGGATATACATTCCTACCAGGAGGGGCAAAGTTTCCCAAACCTTAAAATGCCTATAAATACACCCCTCACCACACCCACAAATCAGTTTAACGAATAGCCAAGAAGTGGGGTGATAAGAAAAAGTGCGAAGCATATAAAATAAGGAATTGGAATAATTGTGCTTTATACAAAAAAATCATAACCACCACAAAAAAGGGTGGGCCTCATGGACTCTTGTTAATATGAAAGAAATGAATTTATCAGGTAAGTTCTTACATAAATTATGTTTTCTTTCATGTAATTAACAAGAGTCCATGAGCTAGTGACGTATGGGATAATGACTACCCAAGATGTGGATCTTTCCACACAAGAGTCACTAGAGAGGGAGGGATAAAATAAAGACAGCCAATTCCTGCTGAAAATAATCCACACCCAAAATAAAGTTTAACAAAAAACATAAGCAGAAGATTCAAACTGAAACCGCTGCCTGAAGAACTTTTCTACCAAAAACTGCTTCAGAAGAAGAAAATACATCAAAATGGTAGAATTTAGTAAAAGTATGCAAAGAAGACCAAGTTGCTGCTTTGCAGATCTGGTCAACCGAAGCTTCATTCCTAAACGCCCAGGAAGTAGATACTGACCTAGTAGAATGAGCTGTAATTCTTTGAGGCGGAGTTTTACCCGACTCAACATAGGCAAGATGAATTAAAGATTTCAACCAAGATGCCAAAGAAATGGCAGAAGCTTTCTGGCCTTTCCTAGAACCGGAAAAGATAACAAATAGACTAGAAGTCTTACGGAAAGATTTCGTAGCTTCAACATAATATTTCAAAGCTCTAACAACATCCAAAGAATGCAATGATTTCTCCTTAGAATTCTTAGGATTAGGACATAATGAAGGAACCACAATTTCTCTACTAATGTTGTTGGAATTCACAACTTTAGGAAAAAATTCAAAAGAAGTTCGCAACACCGCCTTATCCTGATGAAAAATCAGAAAAGGAGACTCACACGAAAGAGCAGATAATTCAGAAACTCTTCTAGCAGAAGAGATGGCCAAAAGGAACAAAACTTTCCAAGAAAGTAATTTAATGTCCAATGAATGCATAGGTTCAAACGGAGGAGCTTGAAGAGCTCCCAGAACCAAATTCAAACTCCAAGGAGGAGAAATTGACTTAATGACAGGTTTTATACGTACCAAAGCTTGTACAAAACAATGAATATCAGGAAGAATAGCAATCTTTCTGTGAAAAAGAACAGAAAGAGCAGAGATTTGTCCTTTCAAAGAACTTGCGGACAAACCCTTATCCAAACCATCCTGAAGAAATTGTAAAATTCTCGGTATTCTAAAAGAATGCCAAGAAAAATGATGAGAAAGACACCATGAAATATAAGTCTTCCAGACTCTATAATATATCTCTCGAGATACAGATTTACGAGCCTGTAACATAGTATTAATCACGGAGTCAGAGAAACCTCTATGACCAAGAATCAAGCGTTCAATCTCCATACCTTTAAATTTAAGGATTTCAGATCCGGATGGAAAAAAGGACCTTGCGACAGAAGGTCTGGTCTTAACGGAAGAGTCCATGGCTGGCAAGATGCCATCCGGACAAGATCTGCATACCAAAACCTGTGAGGCCATGCCGGAGCTATTAGCAGAACAAACGAGCATTCCCTCAGAATCTTGGAGATTACTCTTGGAAGAAGAACTAGAGGCGGAAAGATATAGGCAGGATGATACTTCCAAGGAAGTGATAATGCATCCACTGCCTCCGCCTGAGGATCCCGGGATCTGGACAGATACCTGGGAAGTTTCTTGTTTAGATGAGAGGCCATCAGATCTATCTCTGGGAGCCCCCACAATTGAACAATCTGAAGAAATACCTCTGGGTGAAGAGACCATTCGCCCGGATGCAACGTTTGGCGACTGAGATAATCCGCTTCCCAATTGTCTACACCTGGGATATGAACCGCAGAGATTAGACAGGAGCTGGATTCCGCCCAAACCAAAATTCGAGATACTTCTTTCATAGCCAGAGGACTGTGAGTCCCTCCTTGATGATTGATGTATGCCACAGTTGTGACATTGTCTGTCTGAAAACAAATGAACGATTCTCTCTTCAGAAGAGGCCAAAACTGAAGAGCTCTGAAAATTGCACGGAGTTCCAAAATATTGATCGGTAATCTCACCTCCTGAGATTCCCAAACTCCTTGTGCCGTCAGAGATCCCCACACAGCTCCCCAACCTGTGAGACTTGCATCTGTTGAAATTACAGTCCAGGTCGGAAGAACAAAAGAAGCCCCCTGAATTAAACGATGGTGATTTGTCCACCACGTTAGAGAGTGTCGAACAATCGGTTTTAAAGATATTAATTGAGATATCTTCGTGTAATCCCTGCACCATTGGTTCAGCATACAGAGCTGAAGAGGTCGCATGTGAAAACGAGCAAAGGGGATCGCGTCCGATGCAGCAGTCATAAGACCTAGAATTTCCATGCATAAGGCTACCGAAGGGAATGATTGTGACTGAAGGTTTCGACAAGCTGTAATCAATTTTAGACGTCTCTTGTCTGTTAAAGACAGAGTCATGGACACTGAATCTATCTGGAAACCCAGAAAGGTTACCCTTGTTTGAGGAATCAAAGAACTTTTTGGTAAATTGATCCTCCAACCATGATCTTGAAGAAACAACACAAGTCGATTCGTATGAGACTCTGCTAAATGTAAAGACGGAGCAAGTACCAAGATATCGTCCAAATAAGGAAATACCACAATACCCTGTTCTCTGATTACAGACAGAAGGGCACCGAGAATCTTTGTGAAAATTCTTGGAGCTGTAGCAAGGCCAAACGGTAGAGCCACAAATTGGTAATGCTTGTCTAGAAAAGAGAATCTCAGGAACTGATAATGATCTGGATGAATCAGAATATGCAGATATGCATCCTGTAAATCTATTGTGGACATATAATTCCCTTGCTGAACAAAAGGCAATATAGTCCTTACAGTTACCATCTTGAACGTTGGTATCCTTACATAACGATTCAATAATTTTAGATCCAGAACTGGTCTGAAGGAATTCTCCTTCTTTGGTACAATGAAGAGATTTGAATAAAACCCCATCCCCTGTTCCGGAACTGGAACTGGCATAATTACTCCAGCCAACTCTAGATCTGAAACACAATTCAGAAATGCTTGAGCTTTCACTGGATTTACTGGGACATGGGAAAGAAAAAATCTCTTTGCAGGAGGTCTCATCTTGAAACCAATTCTGTACCCTTCTGAAACAATGTTCTGAATCCAAAGATTGTGAACAGATTTGATCCAAATTTCTTTGAAAAAACGTAACCTGCCCCCTACCAGCTGAACTGGAATGAGGGCCGTACCTTCATGTGAACTTAGAAGCAGGCTTTGCCTTTCTAGCAGGCTTGGATTTATTCCAGACTGGAGATGGTTTCCAAACTGAAACTGCTCCTGAGGACGAAGGATCAGGCTTTTGTTCTTTGTTGAAACGAAAGGAACGAAAACGATTGTTAGCCCTGTTTTTACCTTTAGATTTTTTATCCTGTGGTAAAAAAGTTCCTTTCCCACCAGTAACAGTTGAAATAATAGAATCCAACTGAGAACCAAATAATTTGTTTCCCTGGAAAGAAATGGAAAGTAGAGTTGATTTAGAAGCCATATCAGCATTCCAAGTCTTAAGCCATAAAGCTCTTCTGGCTAAGATAGCCAGAGACATAAATCTAACATCAACTCTAATAATATCAAAAATGGCATCACAGATGAAATTATTAGCATGCTGGAGAAGAATAATAATATCATGAGAATCACGATTTGTTACTTGTTGCGCTAGAGTTTCCAACCAAAAAGTTGAAGCTGCAGCAACATCAGCCAATGATATAGCAGGTCTAAGAAGATTACCTGAACATAGATAAGCTTTTCTTAGAAAAGATTCAATTTTTCTATCTAAAGGATCCTTAAACGAGGTACCATCTGACGTAGGAATGGTAGTACGTTTAGCAAGGGTAGAAATAGCCCCATCAACTTTAGGGATTTTGTCCCAAAATTCTAACCTGTCAGGCGGAACAGGATATAATTGCTTAAAACGTTTAGAAGGAGTAAATGAATTACCCAATTTATCCCATTCCTTAGCAATTACTGCAGAAATAGCATTAGGAACAGGAAAGACTTCTGGAATAACCGCAGGAGCTTTAAAAACCTTATCCAAACGTATAGAATTAGTATCAAGAGGACTAGAATCCTCTATTTCTAAAGCAATTAGTACTTCTTTAAGTAAAGAGCGAATAAATTCCATCTTAAATAAATATGAAGATTTATCAGCATCAATCTCTGAGACAGAATCCTCTGAACTAGAAGAGTCCAAAGAATCAGAATGATGGTGTTCATTTAAAAATTCATCTGTAGAGAGAGAAGATTTAAAAGACTTTTTACGTTTACTAGAAGGAGAAATAACAGACAAAGCCTTCTTTATGGATTCAGAAACAAAATCTCTTATGTTATCAGGAACATTCTGCACCTTAGATGTTGAGGGAACTGCAACAGGCAATGGTACATCACTAAAGGAAATATTATCTGCTTTAACAAGTTTGTCATGACAATTAATACAAACAACAGCTGGAGAAATAGCTACCAAAAGTTTACAGCAGATACACTTAGCTTTGGTAGATCCAGCAGGCAGTGGTTTTCCTGTAGTATCTTCTGGCTCAGATGCAACGTGAGACATCTTGCAATATGTAAGAGAAAAAACAACATATAAAGCAAAATAGATCAAATTCCTTATAAGACAGTTTCAGGAATGGGAAAAAAAAAATGCCAAACATCAAGCTTCTAGCAACCAGAAGCAAATGAAAATGAGACTGAAATAATGTGGAGACAAAAGCGACGCCCATATTTTTTGGCGCCAAATAAGACGCCCACATTATTTGGCGCCTAAATGCTTTTGGCGCCAAAAATGACGCCACATCCGGAACGCCGACATTTTTGGCGCAAAATAACGTCAAAAAATGACGCAACTTCCGGCGACACGTATGACGCCGGAAACGGAAATGAATTTTTGCGCCAAAAAAATCCGCGCCAAAAATGACGCAATAAAATGAAGCATTTTCAGCCCCCGCGAGCCTAACAGCCCACAGGGAAAAAAGTCAAATTTTTGAGGTAAGACAAAATATGATAATTTAAAGCATAATCCCAAATATGAAACTGACTGTCTGGAAATAAGGAAAGTTGAACATTCTGAGTCAAGGCAAATAAATGTTTGAATACATATATTTAGAACTTTATAAATAAAGTGCCCAACCATAGCTTAGAGTGTCACAGAAAATAAGACTTACTTACCCCAGGACACTCATCTACATGTTTGTAGAAAGCCAAACCAGTACTGAAACGAGAATCAGTAGAGGAAATGGTAAATATAAGAGTATATCGTCGATCTGAAAAGGGAGGTAAGAGATGAATCTCTACGACCGATAACAGAGAACCTTATGAAATAGACCCCGTAGAAGGAGATCACTGCATTCAATAGGCAATACTCTCCTCACATCCCTCTGACATTCACTGCACGCTGAGAGGAAAACCGGGCTCCAACTTGCTGCGGAGCGCATATCAACGTAGAATCTAGCACAAACTTACTTCACCACCTCCCTTGGAGGCAAAGTTTGTAAAAACTGATTTGTGGGTGTGGTGAGGGGTGTATTTATAGGCATTTTAAGGTTTGGGAAACTTTGCCCCTCCTGGTAGGAATGTATATCCCATACGTCACTAGCTCATGGACTCTTGTTAATTACATGAAAGAAATTATGTTTTCTTTCATGTAATTAGCAAGAGTCCATGAGCTAGTGACGTATGGGATAATGATTACCCAAGATGTGGATCTTTCCACGCAAGAGTCACTAGAGAGGGAGGGATAAAATAAAGACAGCCAATTCCTGCTGAAAATAATCCACACCCAAAATAAAGTTTAATGAAAAACATAAACAGAAGATTCAAACTGAAACCGCTGCCTGAAGTACTTTTCTACCAAAAACTGCTTCAGAAGAAGAAAATACATCAAAATGGTAGAATTTAGTAAAAGTATGCAAAGAGGACCAAGTTGCTGCTTTGCAAATCTGATCAATCGAACCTTCATTCCTAAACGCCCAGGAAGTAGAAACTGACCTAGTAGAATGAGCTGTAATCCTTTGAGGCGGAGTTTTACCCGACTCAACATAGGCAAGATGAATTAAAGATTTCAACCAAGATGCCAAAGAAATGGCAGAAGCTTTCTGGCCTTTTCTAGAACCGGAAAAGATAACAAATAAACTAGAAGTCTTTCGGAAAGACTTAGTAGCTTCAACATAATATTTCAAAGCTCTAACAACATCCAAAGAATGTAACGATTTCTCCTTAGAATTCTTAGGATTAGGACATAATGAAGGAACCACAATTTCTCTACTAATGTTGTTGGAATTCACAACTTTAGGTAAAAATTCAAAAGAATTTCGCAACACTGCCTTATCCTGATGAAAAATCAGAAAAGGAGACTCACAAGAAAGAGCAGATAATTCAGAAACTCTTCTGGCAGAAGAGATTGCCAAAAGGAACAAAACTTTCCAAGAAAGTAATTTAATGTCCAATGAATGCATAGGTTCAAACGGAGGAGCTTGAAGAGCCCCTAGAACCAAATTCAAACTCCAAGGAGGAGAAATTGACTTAATGACAGGTTTTATACGAACCCAAACTTGTACAAAACAATGAATATCAGGAAGATTAGCAATCTTTCTGTGAAAAAGAACAGAAAGAGCAGAGATTTGTCATTTCAAGGAACTTGCGGACAAATCTTTATCTAAACCATCCTGAAGAAACTGTAAAATTCTTGGAATTCTAAAAGAATGCCAAGAAAAATGATGAGAAAGACACCAAGAAATATAAGTCTTCCAGACTCTATAATATATCTCTCTGGATACAGATTTACGAGCCTGTAACATAGTATTAATCAGAGTCACAGAAACCTCTTTGACTAAGAATCAAGCGTTCAATCTCCATACCTTTAAATTTAAGGATTTGAGATCCTGATGGAAAAAAGGACCTTGCGACAGAAGGTCTGGTCGTAGCGGAAGAGTCCACGGATGGCAAGAGGCCATCCGGACAAGATCCGCATACCAAAACCTGTGAGGCCATGCCGGAGCTACCAGCAGAACAAACGAGCATTCCTTCAGAATCTTGGAGATTACTCTTGGAAGAAGAACTAGAGGCGGAAAGATATAAGCAGGATGATACTTCCAAGGAAGTGATAATGCATCCACTGCTTCCGCCTGAGGATCCCGGGATCTGGACAGATACCTGGGAAGTTTCTTGTTTAGATGAGACGCCATCAGATCTATTTCTGGAAGCTTCCATATTTGAACAATCTGAAGAAATACCTCTGGGTGAAGAGACCATTCGCCCGGATGCAACGTTTGGCGACTGAGATAATCCGCTTCCCAATTGTCTATACCTGGGATATGAACCGCAGAGATTAGACAGGAGCTGGATTCCGCCCAAACCAGAATTCAAGATACTTCTTTCATAGCCAGAGGACTGTGAGTCCCTCCTTGATGATTGATGTATGCCACAGTTGTGACATTGTCTGTCTGAAAACAAATGAACGATTCTCTCTTCAGAAGAGGCCAAGACTGAAGAGCTCTGAAAATTGCACGGAGTTCCAAAATATTGATCGGTAATCTCACCTCCTGAGATTCCCAAACTCCTTGTGCCGTCAGAGATCCCCACACAGCTCCCCAACCTGTGAGACTTGCATCTGTTGAAATTACAGTCCAGGTCGGAAGCACAAAAGAAGCCCCCTGAATTAAACGATGGTGATCTGTCCACCACGTTAGAGAGTGTCGTACAATCTGTTTTAAAGATATTAATTGAGATATCTTTGTGTAATCCCTGCACCATTGATTCAGCATACAGAGCTGAAGAGGTCGCATGTGAAAACGAGCAAAGGGGATCGCGTCCGATGCAGCAGTCATAAGACCTAGAATTTCCATGCATAAGGCTACCGAAGGGAATGATTGTGACTGAAGGTTTCGACAAGCTGAAATCAATTTTAGACGTCTCTTGTCTGTTAAAGACAGAGTCATGGACACTGAATCTATCTGGAAACCCAGAAAAGTTACCCTTGTCTGAGGAATCAATTAACTTTTTGGTAAATTGATCCTCTAACCATGATCTTGAAGAAACAACACAAGTCGATTCGTATGAGATTCTGCTAAATGTAAAGACTAAGTACCAAGATATCGTCCAAATAAGGAAATACCACAATACCCTGTTCTCTGATTACAGACAGAAGGGCACCGAGAACCTTTGTAAAAATTCTTGGAGCTGTAGCTAGGCCAAACGGCAGAGCCACAAACTGGTAATGCTTGTCCAGAAAAGAGAATCTCAGGAACTGATAATGATCTGGATGAATCGGAATATGCAGATAAGCATCCTGTAAATCTATTGTGGACATATAATGCCCTTGCTGAACAAAAGGCAAGATAGTCCTTACAGTTACCATTTTGAACGTTGGTATCCTTACATAACGATTCAAAATTTTTAGATCCAGAAGTGGTCTGAAGGAATTCTCCTTCTTTGGTACAATGAAGAGATTTGAATAAAACCCCATCCCCTGTTCCAGAACTGGAACTGGCATAATTACTCCAGCCAACTCTAGATCTGAAACACAATTCAGAAATGCTTGAGCTTTCACTGGATTTACTGGGACACGGGAAAGAAAAAATCTCTTTGCAGGTGGTCTCATCTTGAAACCAATTCTGTACCCTTCTGAAACAATGTTCTGAATCCAAAGATTGTGAACAGAATTGATCCAAATTTCTTTGAAAAAACGTAACCTGCCCCCTACCAGCTGAGCTGGAATGAGGGCCGCACCTTCATGTGGACTTAGAAGCAGGCTTTGCCTTTCTAGAAGGCTTGGATTTATTCCAGACTGGAGATGGTTTCCAAACTGAAACTGCTCCTGAGGATGAAGGATCAGGCTTTTGTTCTTTGTTGAAACGAAAGGAACGAAAACGATTATTAGCCCTGTTTTTACCCTTAGATTTTTTATCCTGTGGTAAAAAAACAGAATTTATGTTTACCTGATAAATTACTTTCTCCAACGGTGTGTCCGGTCCACGGCGTCATCCTTACTTGTGGGATATTCTCCTCCCCAACAGGAAATGGCAAAGAGCCCAGCAAAGCTGGTCACATGATCCCTCCTAGGCTCCGCCTACCCCAGTCATTCGACCGACGTTAAGGAGGAATATTTGCATAGGAGAAACCATATGGTACCGTGGTGACTGTAGTTAAAGAAAATAAATTATCAGACCTGATTAAAAAAACCAGGGCGGGCCGTGGACCGGACACACCGTTGGAGAAAGTAATTTATCAGGTAAACATAAATTCTGTTTTCTCCAACATAGGTGTGTCCGGTCCACGGCGTCATCCTTACTTGTGGGAACCAATACCAAAGCTTTAGGACACGGATGAAGGGAGGGAGCAAATCAGGTCACCTAAATGGAAGGCACCACGGCTTGCAAAACCTTTCTCCCAAAAATAGCCTCAGAAGAAGCAAAAGTATCAAACTTGTAAAATTTGGTAAAAGTGTGCAGTGAAGACCAAGTCGCTGCCCTACATATCTGATCAACAGAAGCCTCGTTCTTGAAGGCCCATGTGGAAGCCACAGCCCTAGTGGAATGAGCTGTGATTCTTTCGGGAGGCTGCCGTCCGGCAGTCTCGTAAGCCAATCTGATGATGCTTTTAATCCAAAAAGAGAGAGAGGTAGAAGTTGCTTTTTGACCTCTCCTTTTACCAGAATAAACAACAAACAAGGAAGATGTTTGTCTAAAATCCTTTGTAGCATCTAAATAGAATTTTAGAGCGCGAACAACATCCAAATTGTGCAACAAACGTTCCTTCTTTGAAACTGGTTTCGGACACAGAGAAGGTACGATAATCTCCTGGTTAATGTTTTTGTTAGAAACAACTTTTGGAAGAAAACCAGGTTTAGTACGTAAAACCACCTTATCTGCATGGAACACCAGATAAGGAGGAGAACACTGCAGAGCAGATAATTCTGAAACTCTTCTAGCAGAAGAGATTGCAACCAAAAACAAAACTTTCCAAGATAATAACTTAATATCAACGGAATGTAAGGGTTCAAACGGAACCCCCTGAAAAACTGAAAGAACTAAATTGAGACTCCAAGGAGGAGTCAAAGGTTTGTAAACAGGCTTAATTCTAACCAGAGCCTGAACAAAGGCTTGAACATCTGGCACAGCTGCCAGCTTTTTGTGAAGTAACACAGACAAGGCAGAAATCTGTCCCTTCAGGGAACTTGCAGATAATCCTTTTTCCAATCCTTCTTGAAGGAAGGATAGAATCTTAGGAATCTTAACCTTGTCCCAAGGGAATCCTTTAGATTCACACCAACAGATATATTTTTTCCAAATTTTGTGGTAAATCTTTCTAGTTACAGGCTTTCTGGCCTGAACAAGAGTATCGATAACAGAATCTGAGAACCCTCGCTTCGATAAGATCAAGCGTTCAACCTCCAAGCAGTCAGCTGGAGTGAAACCAGGTTCGGATGTTCGAACGGACCCTGAACAAGGTGGTCTCGTCTCAAAGGTAGCTTCCAAGGTGGAGCCGATGACATATTCACCAGATCTGCATACCAAGTCCTGCGTGGCCACGCAGGAGCTATCAAGATCACCGACGCCCTCTCCTGATTGATCCTGGCTACCAGCCTGGGGATGAGAGGGAACGGCGGGAACACATAAGCTAGTTTGAAGGTCCAAGGTGCTACTAGTGCATCCACTAGAGCCGCCTTGGGATCCCTGGATCTGGACCCGTAGCAAGGAACTTTGAAGTTCTGACGAGAGGCCATCAGATCCATGTCTGGAATGCCCCACAGCTGAGTGACTTGGGCAAAGATTTCCGGATGGAGTTCCCACTCCCCCGGATGCAATGTCTGACGACTCAGAAAATCCGCTTCCCAATTTTCCACTCCTGGGATGTGGATAGCAGACAGGTGGCAGGAGTGAGACTCCGCCCATAGAATGATTTTGGTCACTTCTTCCATCGCTAGGGAACTCCTTGTTCCCCCCTGATGGTTGATGTACGCAACAGTTGTCATGTTGTCTGATTGAAACCGTATGAACTTGGCCCTCGCTAGCTGAGGCCAAGCCTTGAGAGCATTGAATATCGCTCTCAGTTCCAGAATATTTATCGGTAGAAGAGACTCTTCCCGAGACCAAAGACCCTGAGCTTTCAGGGATCCCCAGACCGCGCCCCAGCCCATCAGACTGGCGTCGGTCGTGACAATGACCCACTCTGGTCTGCGGAATGTCATCCCTTGTGACAGGTTGTCCAGGGACAGCCACCAACGGAGTGAGTCTCTGGTCCTCTGATTTACTTGTATCTTCGGAGACAAGTCTGTATAGTCCCCATTCCACTGACTGAGCATGCACAGTTGTAATGGTCTTAGATGAATGCGCGCAAAAGGAACTATGTCCATTGCCGCTACCATCAACCCGATCACTTCCATGCACTGAGCTATGGAAGGAAGAGGAACGGAATGAAGTATCCGACAAGAGTCTAGAAGTTTTGTTTTTCTGGCCTCTGTTAGAAAAATCCTCATTTCTAAGGAGTCTATAATTGTTCCCAAGAAGGGAACCCTTGTTGACGGGGATAGAGAACTCTTTTCCACGTTCACTTTCCATCCGTGAGATCTGAGAAAGGCCAGGACGATGTCCGTGTGAGCCTTTGCTTGAGGAAGGGACGACGCTTGAATCAGAATGTCGTCCAAGTAAGGTACTACAGCAATGCCCCTTGGTCTTAGCACAGCTAGAAGGGACCCTAGTACCTTTGTGAAAATCCTTGGAGCAGTGGCTAATCCGAAAGGAAGCGCCACGAACTGGTAATGTTTGTCCAGGAATGCGAACCTTAGGAACCGATGATGTTCCTTGTGGATAGGAATATGTAGATACGCATCCTTTAAATCCACCGTGGTCATGAATTGACCTTCCTGGATGGAAGGAAGAATAGTTCGAATGGTTTCCATCTTGAACGATGGAACCTTGAGAAACTTGTTTAAGATCTTGAGATCTAAGATTGGTCTGAACGTTCCCTCTTTTTTGGGAACTATGAACAGATTGGAGTAGAACCCCATCCCTTGTTCTCTTAATGGAACAGGATGAATCACTCCCATTTTTAACAGGTCTTCTACACAATGTAAGAATGCCTGTCTTTTTATGTGGTCTGAAGACAACTGAGACCTGTGGAACCTCCCCCTTGGGGGAAGTCCCTTGAATTCCAGAAGATAACCTTGGGAGACTATTTCTAGCGCCCAAGGATCCAGAACATCTCTTGCCCAAGCCTGAGCGAAGAGAGAGAGTCTGCCCCCCACCAGATCCGGTCCCGGATCGGGGGCCAACATTTCATGCAGTCTTGGTAGCAGTGGCAGGTTTCTTGGCCTGCTTTCCCTTGTTCCAGCCTTGCATTGGTCTCCAAGCTGGCTTGGCTTGAGAAGTATTACCCTCTTGCTTAGAGGACGTAGCACCTTGGGCTGGTCCGTTTCTACGAAAGGGACGAAAATTAGGTTTATTTTTTGCCTTGAAAGGCCGATCCTGAGGAAGGGCGTGGCCCTTACCCCCAGTGATATCAGAGATAATCTCTTTCAAGTCAGGGCCAAACAGCGTTTTCCCCTTGAAAGGAATGTTAAGTAGCTTGTTCTTGGAAGACGCATCAGCCGACCAAGATTTCAACCAAAGCGCTCTGCGCGCCACAATAGCAAACCCAGAATTCTTAGCCGCTAACCTAGCCAATTGCAAAGTGGCGTCTAGGGTGAAAGAATTAGCCAATTTGAGAGCATTGATTCTGTCCATAATCTCCTCATAAGGAGGAGAATCACTATCGACCGCCTTTATCAGCTCATCGAACCAGAAACATGCGGCTGTAGCGACAGGGACAATGCATGAAATTGGTTGTAGAAGGTAACCCTGCTGAACAAACATCTTTTTAAGTAAACCTTCTAATTTTTTATCCATAGGATCTTTGAAAGCACAACTATCCTCTATGGGTATAGTGGTGCGTTTGTTTAAAGTGGAAACCGCTCCCTCGACCTTGGGGACTGTCTGCCATAAGTCCTTTCTGGGGTCGACCATAGGAAACAATTTTTTAAATATGGGGGGAGGGACGAAAGGAATACCGGGCCTTTCCCATTCTTTATTAACAATGTCCGCCACCCGCTTGGGTATAGGAAAAGCTTCTGGGAGCCCCGGCACCTCTAGGAACTTGTCCATTTTACATAGTTTCTCTGGGATGACCAACTTGTCACAATCATCCAGAGTGGATAATACCTCCTTAAGCAAAATGCGGAGATGTTCCAACTTAAATTTAAATGCAATCACATCAGGTTCAGCCTGTTGAGAAATGTTCCCTGAATCAGTAATTTCTCCCTCAGACAAAACCTCCCTGGCCCCATCAGACTGGGTTAGGGGCCCTTCAGAGATATTAGTATCAGCGTTGCCATGCTCTTCAGTATCTAAAACAGAGCAGCCGCGCTTACGCTGACAAGTGTTCATTTTGGCTAAAATGTTTTTGACAGAATTATCCATTACAGCCGTTAATTGTTGCATAGTAAGGAGTATTGGCGCGCTAGATGTACTAGGGGCCTCCTGAGTGGGCAAGACTCGTGTAGACGAAGGAGGGAATGATGCAGTACCATGCTTACTCCCCTCACTTGAGGAATCATCTTGGGCATCATTGTCATTATCACATAAATCACATTTATTTAAATGAATAGGAATTCTGGCTTCCCCACATTCAGAACACAGTCTATCTGGTAGTTCAGACATGTTAAACAGGCATAAACTTGATAACAAAGTACAAAAACGTTTTAAAATAAAACCGTTACTGTCACTTTAAATTTTAAACTGAACACACTTTATTACTGCAATTGCGAAAAAACATGAAGGAATTGTGCAAAATTCACCAAATTTTCACCACAGTGTCTTAAAGCCTTAAAAGTATTGCACACCAAACTTGGAAGCTTTAACCCATAAAATAACGGAACCGGAGCCGTTTTAAACTTTAACCCCTTTACAGTCCCTGGTATCTGCTTTGCTGAGACCCAACCAAGCCCAAAGGGGAATACGATACCAAATGACGCCTTCAGAAAGTCTTTTCTAAGTATCAGAGCTCCTCTCACATGCGACTGCATGCCATGCCTCTCAAAAACAAGTGCGCCACACCGGCGCGAAAATGAGGCTCTGCTTATGCTTTGGGAAAGCCCCTAAGGAATAAGGTGTCTAATACAGTGCCTGCCGATATTATTATATCAAAATACACAGATAAAATGATTCCTCAAGGCTAAATATGTGTTAATAATGAATCGATTTAGCCCAAAAAAAGTCTACAGTCTTAATAAGCCCTTGTGAAGCCCTTATTTACGATCGTAATAAACATGGCTTACCGGATCCCATAGGGAAAATGACAGCTTCCAGCATTACATCGTCTTGTTAGAATGTGTCATACCTCAAGCAGCAAGAGACTGCATACTGTTCCCCCAACTGAAGTTAATTGCTCTCAACAGTCCTGTGTGGAACAGCCATGGATTTTAGTTACGGTTGCTAAAATCATTTTCCTCATACAAACAGAAATCTTCATCTCTTTTCTGTTTCTGAGTAAATAGTACATACCAGCACTATTTCAAAATAACAAACTCTTGATTGAATAATAAAAACTACAGTTAAACACTAAAAAACTCTAAGCCATCTCCGTGGAGATGTTGCCTGTACAACGGCAAAGAGAATGACTGGGGTAGGCGGAGCCTAGGAGGGATCATGTGACCAGCTTTGCTGGGCTCTTTGCCATTTCCTGTTGGGGAAGAGAATATCCCACAAGTAAGGATGACGCCGTGGACCGGACACACCTATGTTGGAGAAAAGTTCCTTTCCCACCATTAACAGTTGAGATAATGGAATCCAACTGAGAACCAAATAATTTGTTACCCTGGAAAGAAATGGAAAGTAGAGTTGATTTAGAAGCCATATCAGCATTTCAAGTTTTAAGCCATAAAGCTCTTCTAGCTAAAATAGCTAGAGACATAAACCTGACATCAACTCTGATAATATCAAAAATGGCATCACAGATAAAATTATTAGCATGCTGAAGAAGAATAATAATATTATGAGAATCATGATCTGTTACTTGTTGTGCTAAAGTCTCCAACCAAAAAGTTGAAGCTGCAGCAACATCAGCCAAAGATATAGCAGGTCTAAGAAGATTACCTGAACACAGATAAGCTTTTCTTAGAAAGGATTCAATTTTCCTATCTAAAGGATCTTTAAACGAAGTACCATCTGACGTAGGAATAGTAGTACGTTTAGCAAGGGTAGAAATAGCCCCATCAACTTTAGGGATTTTGTCCCAAAATTCTAATCTGTCAGACGGCACAGGATATAATTGCTTAAAACGTTTAGAAGGAGTAAATGAATTACCCAATTTATCCCATTCTCTGGAAATTACTTCAGAAATAGCATTAGGAACAGGAAAAACTTCTGGAATAACCACAGGAGATTTAAACACCTTATCTAAACGTTTAGAATTAGTATCAAGAGGACCAGAATCCTCTATTTCTAAAGCAATTAGTACTTCTTTAAGTAAAGAACGAATAAATTCCATTTTAAATAAATATGAAGATTTATCAGCATCAATCTCTGAGACAGAATCCTCTGAACCAGAAGAGTCATCAGAATCAGAATGATGATGTTCATTTAAAAATTCATCTGTAGAGAGAGAAGTTTTAAAAGATTTTTTATGTTTACTAGAAGGAGAAATAACAGACATAGCCTTCTTGATGGATTCAGAAACAAAATCTCTTATGTTATCAGGAACATTCTGCACCTTAGATGTTGAGGGAACTGCAACAGGCAATGGTACATTACTAAAGGAAATATTATCTGCTTTAACAAGTTTGTCATGACAATTAATACAAACAGCCGGAGGAATAGCTACCAAAAGTTTACAGCAGATACACTTAGCTTTGGTAGTTCCAGCACTAGACAGCGATTTTCCTGAAGTATCTTCTGACTCAGATGCAACGTGAGACATCTTGCAATATGTAAGAGAAAAAACAACATATAAAGCAAAATTGATCAAATTCCTTAAATGACAGTTTCAGGAATGGGAAAAAATGCCAATAAACAAGCTTCTAGTAACCAGAAGCAAAGAAAAAATGAGACTGAAATAATGTGGAGACAAAAGCGACGCCACATCCGGAACGCCGACATCTTTGGCGCAAAAGGACGTCAAAAAATGACGCAACTTCCGGCGACACGTATGACGCCGGAAACAGAAAAGATTTTTTGCGCCAAAAAAGTCTGCGCCAAGAATGACGCAATAAAATTAAGCATTTTCAGCCCCCGCAAGCCTAACAGCCCACAGGGAAAAAAAGTCAAATTTTTAAGGTAAGAAAAAATGATTGATTCAAACGCATTATCCCAAATATGAAACTGACTGTCTGAAAATAAGGAATGTTGAACATTCTGAGTCAAGGCAAATAAATGTTTGAATACATATATTTAGAACTTTATAAATAAAGTGCCCAACCATAGCTTAGAGTGTCACAGAAAATAAGATTTACTTACCCCAGGACACTCATCTACATGTTTGTAGAAAGCCAAACCAGTACTGAAACGAAAATTAGCAGAGGTAATGGTATATATAAGAGTATATCGTCGATCTGAAAAGGGAGGTAAGAGATGAATCTCTACGACCGATAACAGAGAACCTATGAAATAGACCCCGTAGAAGGAGATCACTGCATTCAAATAGGCAATACTCTCCTCACATCCCTCTGACATTCACTGCACGCTGAGAGGAAAACCGGGCTCCAACTTGCTGCGGAGCGCATATCAACGTAGAATCTAGCACAAACTTACTTCACCACCTCCATAGGAGGCAAAGTTTGTAAAACTGAATTGTGGGTGTGGTGAGGGGTGTATTTATAGGCATTTTGAGGTTTGGGAAACTTTGCCCCTCCTGGTAGGAATGTATATCCCATACATCACTAGCTCATGGACTCTTGCTAATTACATGAAAGAAATAGCTCTATTTAATCATGTGGCTTTATAGGTTAGCCTTAAAACTGATATATATATTTTTTTTAGAGCTCCCGTATTTAATAAAGGTTTAGAGCTTTTAATTTCCTTTAGCCCCGTAATGAGTATAATACTTAGCTGTTCCCTATAGACCTCTATAAAGAAGTGACATACCTGCTTTGTTTTTATTCTTTAACCTTAAATTATATCTCTAAGTATATCACTATACTTTGTGTTGTAGTGGGATAAGTAACACGTTACATTAAGGATACACTTGAGATGTAAAAACAGCCGATTAGTAGAATTTAACCGGCAGCTGGTCACTAGGCAATGGACGGCACCTGTGTATGACGCAAGCAATGCGCCGGGTGACTGCCACTGGAGCTCACACACGAGGTGTTAAACAGTAATGATACACAGGGGTGAGAAGGGTATATAAGTCTACACTTGAATGTACATTGTTTATACAAGTCTGAAGACAGGAGTAAAACCACAAAACGTCACGATTTTTGGATTAAAACAATTTGATGTTTAAAAACCAGAGTGCCTGCTTTTTGTGCTGGATCATACATACATACATACCCAAGGTATTTATCTAGGCCCATTTTGGTATATTTCCTGTCACCATATCCCAGCATCCGTTAGTTAGGGAAATCCCCCAGATATGCTTTTTTCTGCAGTGCAGCTCCACATCCCTCCATTTTTCCTGCAGTGTAGGGCCCTCGACCCCCTCCTCCGCTGCTGGCTCCAATTCCATATGCAATACATACATATGGCAGAGGCAGGCCAGCACTCTGTTATAATTTCATCCACCCAGGGTGCCTCCATGGTATAATAATGGGATAATCGTAAAGAAATGGAATGCACTCGCCAGGATTTCCAAAGTTACCATTTAATGTAATGTTTTGGGGTGTTACCCCCTTTGTCAGACAATACAAAACAACAATGTTTACACATACATGTATAATACAAAAATAATTCTATTAAAAATTGAAATGCATATGTGTGCATTTCAATTTTGGCTTGTATGTCCCTTTTAAGCCATAAAACGGCTGATTTCCTGGCTCTTTTACAAGGTGTGATATAGCCGAAACAAAAAATAAAAACCGACACACATTTTTGCTACAATATCATGCCCCTTTATCTCCTAATCCAACCCTTTAGGTTCTTCCCTCTTTCTTTCTGCTGCTAGTGCCCATTCTGTCCTCAAGCCTCATATCAGATATGCATTGACTTTATATTCTGATCTCGGAAATACTGACTGACAAAGGAATTAAAGGGAGTCTACACCAGAATTGTTATTGTTTTAAAATAGATAATCCCTTTATTACCCATTTAATAGTTTTGCATAACCAACAGTGTTATATTAAATACACTTCAACTCCGATTACCTTGTATCTTAAGCCTCTGCAAACTGCCCACTTTTCAGTTCTTTTGACAGACTTTAATTGTAGCCAATCAGTGCTGACTCCTAGGTAACTCCACGTGTATGAGCACAATGTTATCTATATGACACATGAACAAACACCCTGTCACGAATACCTCAGGAGCTGAGAAGGGGTTAATTCTGTTCAGTTTGTGAGCTAAAAAACTGTTATTTGCTTTTCAAGAAGAATTGTGTCCTGGGTTTGTGTTTCTTTGAAGTGCCAGGAGCATCATAAATGCTTGGCAGTGTAAACAGGATAGAGTTTTATGGCTTATACTGTCAGTAGAATACATGATGCAAAACAGGGCCTCAGTCACAAACTGATAAGGTCACTAAAGGGACATGGGTATTATGTATATATGTGTTTAAAGCTGTTATGACATTAAATGAAGGGAAATCTGTCATATCTGGTATCAAATTGATTCTCCCAATGAAACAGAGATTACCGGTCAGTATATCTGACTATAGAGTGGCCTATCAGAAATTATAATGGGTTCTATAATTTCAGGCAAACAACTTAGTTTATTGAAGGTCATAAAGACAGGGGGGTTTCTTAGCCCGCCCAGGAGGGTTTCTTAGCCCGCCCAGGAGGGTGTGGTCAGGCAACCTGATCTATGGAAAATAGGTATAAGAATCTTATTTTTTAACTATAAGATTGTCATTCTTACAAGGGGAGCTGCTCTACAGGGTAAGGGACATTGCTTTCATGCCAGCCCGACACAGATCTTGGAACTAGAAAAGTATTCAGTATGTTTTTCTCCCATTTTATTTTAATCTGTTTGCGTGTGTAATTTTATTTGCAACAACTTTTTTATTAATAATGCATTGTGCATAATATTTTTGGCATAATAAAAAATCCTTTTATTAAGTTTGGCCTTTGTCTAATAATTGAACCACGTTACTGAAGGAGACTGGAATATTAGAACTGTATAATTTAGGTTATTTTCTGCTAAATTGTACTCAGTTAATGTGTAAGTCTGGGTTTTTTCCCTTAATAGATCCTAAGTGGTGGCAGCTGAGATATTGTAGTTAGTTTAGTGTGGGTGGCATTAAAGGGGAGTTTTTGGCATTTCTTTTAAGTCTAGTACAGACTGGAGAGAGTTGTTAACCCTTGCACCCACTGAACTAAATCACAAGCTGGCCTGGTGTGGCTAGATTGTAACCTATTAGTGAGTATAAGGGGTCTGCTAACCCTTTCTGTGCCAAATAAGTGACTAGCGCAGGGTTGGATAACCTTGGTTCGTCACACACCCTCTAGTGGTGAAAAACTGTCAAAATGCATTCAGATAAGAGATAGCCTTCAAGGTCTAAGAAATTAGCATATGAATCTCCTAGGTTTAAGCTTTCAACTAAGAATACTTAAATTATGCTTACCTGAGCATTTTCTTTTCTTCAGATGGAAAGAGTCCACAGCTGCATTAATTAATGTTGGGGAATAAGAACCTGGCCACCAGGAGGAGGCAAAGACACCCCCAGCCACAGGCTCAAATACTCCTCCCACTTCCCTCATCCCCCAGTCATTCTGCCGAGGAACAAGGAACAGTAGAAGAAATATAAGGGTGAAAAGGTGCCAGAAGAATAAAAAAAAAATAAGACGCCCCACATCAAAGACCGGTGGGGAGCTTTGGACTCGTTCCATCTGAGGAAAAGAAAATCATTAGGTAAGCATAATTTAAGTTTATCTTCATAAATGGAAAGAGTCCACAGCTGCATTCATTACTGTTGGGAAAACCATAACCAAGCTATAGAGGACACTGAATGCCAAAACGAGAGGGTACAATAGGCGGCCCATTCTGAAGGCACCAAGCCAGAAAAACACAACCTATCCCAACCCCGCTTCATTAGAGCCGCCAAAGAAAACACAGACTCATAGGCAGCCCAAAGTCCAACCAGAGATCTCAAACAGGCTCACTAAACAACACTACTCCAAAAGGACTAATGTCCCACACTCCTTTTACTAGTACAAATATCCAAAAAGAAGAAGAGGATAAGGGGAGCCAACAGGATACCCAAAAGGGTAAAAATATCCTCTGAAAGGAACAATCTCCTGCAAAGAAGAGATTCCAATAGCCCAGAACCCCAAAGGATCCTGCGCACCAAAGTAAATGACGTGCAGCCCAGGAAGAACCACTAGTCAACAGCAAAGGAGGAGGAGACATCTCTTAAAGATCGTACAGAAGCATCGAAAAAGGACAGCTGAAACCAAGTCCTTGACATCGCAACTCAGAAAAACTGGAGTAACGAAGATACAGTAGGGAACCCAGGAAAAAATGCCTGAGTTCCAAAGACCTGCGGACGAACAACAGATCTCAGATTCTACCCCCAGCCGGACCAGCTCAAACAATGGCAGATCTGAAGCAGGGAAACAAGGTGACCCAAGACCGACCCTCAAAGCCAGAAGAGTAGACAGCTACTTCAATCTAGAGAGACTCGGGAAGACACGAGATCCAAGGAAAACTCGTGAGACAACCTACTAAGTCTCAACGTAGGGCCAATAGTCTCTAGGAAAGAACTGAAAAGATACAGCCAGAACAAGAACAAAATCCAAGAAACCCGGAACACTGGAACTCCCAGGCAAGACAGAGGATCTTGTATCCGGTAAAGTCCCACGCGGAAGCCAAAAGGAAGAAGCCGAGAGCAACTCCTCGACAACCAGAAGATTCTGGATAAGCCATCTGGGTCCCACAAAATTTTAAACGAAACGATTATGCAGGAACAGGAATCCCTCGTCTGTTAAACCGACAGACCCCACAGGGAGCATCCGGACGAAGCTGGATAACAAAAGCAAGAGCTCTACAAGTCCCAATCCAAAGGGAAGAGGTCCCCCCTCATAGAGGGCCAATGCTCTAAAAGTAGCAAAGGATTACCAAGATCTAAAGACGCCAGCGTAAACAGGCAACCAAGCGTCATGAACATGCCTCACCCGTGGATCGAAACTATAACCCGTCTGGTTACCACAATGCCGAGCACCTTCAGAGTATAGCATTCTGATCTAGCCTTCCAGCTAGTCACAAACCCCAGAAACAAGGGGACAGTGAGGGCAAGTTACCCACAGAATGACTGCAGAACTCTACACTCCTCAGGGAGAACCAGAAGGCAGAAACCCATGGGTGTGGGTGCCACATGAGTAGCAATCTCTAAACCACATGAGGAAGGTCATTATGACCTCTAGTACCTAGACAGAAATTAGAACATTTCCAACACCAGGAAAGACCCCGAAACGGAGTCGCAAGACTACCCTGCCAGATACCCTTAAAGGACCAGTCAATACAGTAGATTTGCATAATCAAAAAATGCTTGATAAGAAGACAATGCAATAGCACTTAGTCTGTACTGCAAATGAGTAGTATATTTTTTTTAAATAAATTGCAACGTTATGTCCATTTCCACTTCCCCTGTATCATGAAAAAGCCATTAGTTAATCACAAATGCATATACGTATATGCTGTGAACTCTTGCACATGCTCAGTAGGATATGGTGACTCAAAAAGTGTAAATATAAAAAGACTGCGCACATTTTGTTAATGGAAGTAAATTGGAAAGTTGTTTAAAATTGGATGCTGTATCTGAATCATGAAGTTTTATTTTGACTTGAGTGTCCCTTTAAGAGGAACAAAACAGCTCAGCTCAGACCATTAAAGGGACATAAAATCCATTTTTTTAATTTCATGATTCAGTTAGAGCACACAATTTTAAACAACTTCCCAATTTACTTCTGTAATCAAATTTTCTTCGTTTTCTTGTTATCCTCTCTCAAAAAGCAGCAAAGTAAGCTTATAAGTGTGCACGTGTCTGCAGCTCAATAAGACAGCAATTTTGCAACAATGTTATACATTAGCAGGAGCACTAGATGGCAGCACTATTTCCCGTCATGTATGCTACAGGCATGTGCCTGCAACCTTCCTAGGTATCCCTTCAACAACAAACAACATGAGTACAAAGCAAATTTGATAATAGAAGTAAATTGGAAAAACCTTTTAAAAAATTGTATTCTCTATTTGAATAATGAAAGAAAAAATTGGGGTTTAATGTGCCTTTAAGGTTATCAAGAGACCATACAAGAAATTGATGTCATTCAAATTTTAGTAACTATAATAACTTAAAATTATGCTTACCTGATCATTTTCCTTTTCTTCTGACGGGAAGAGTCCACAGCTGCATTCATTACTTTTGGGAATTCAGAACCTGGCCACCAGGAGGAGGCAAAGACACCCCGGCTAAAGGCTCAAAAACCTCCCCCACTACCCTCATCCCCCAGTCATTCTGCCAAGGGAACAAGGAACAGTAGGAGAAATAGTGTGAAAAAAGGTGCCAGCGAACAAAAAAAAATAAAAAAAAATGTACGTCCGCCCCATAGTGAAAAACACGGGCGGGGGAGCTGTGGACTCTTCCTGTCAGAAGAAAAGAAAATCAGGTAAGCATAATTTAAGTTTTTCTTCTTAAACGGGAAGAGTCCACAGCTGCATTCATTACTTTTGGAAAAACAAATACCCAAGCTAGAGAGGACACTGAATGGAAACAAAGGGCGGGTACAGAAGGCGGCCCCTTCGAAGGGCACCACAGCCTGAAATTACCCAACACCCGGAAAAAAAATATTTAAAAAAATGAAATACAAAAAATACTATCACTAGAAAAACAGAGGGTAAAGAACGGAAAGGACCAAGTAACTGCCCATCAGTTAACCTGCAAGGTCGTGCTAGAGAATACTCAGAATCCCTAGAGTCCATTGAGCACAAAGTCCTCCTAGGAGCCAAGCACAGCGGCTCTCACGAAACATACCCCTGACCTGAAGGAAGAGAACCTCCCTCTACCCCCGAAAAGGGGAAAACAAAAAAAAAAGGAGGACCCAATAAAAGATCCAAAAAGGACCACCAACAAAGATAAGAGGAACCCTCAAAAAAACTAAAAGCAAACCCAAGGTTGCTATAGGACCACTACCCAGTGAAATAAACTCCCTAGAAGGACAAATACCAGAGAGTACCCATGAAAAAGGCGGAGAGAAAAAAAAAAAAAAAAAAAAGGTCCACCCTCAGATCCATGACACAGCACCATATAACTTGGGTTGCTCCAAGGAAGCCGCAAGCATCCCACTGTACCATAGTTTAGCCGACCCAATAGCTAAACTAGTCAAACATAGGTAGGCTAACTGTCCTAGCAGATAAAGTAAATTTATGCTTACCTGATAAATTAATTTCTTCTATGGTAAGACGAGTCCACAGATTCATACTTTACTTGTGGGATATTATCCTCCTGCTAACAGGAAGTGGCAAAGAGCACCAAAGCAGAGCCGTCTATATAGCTCCTCCCTTAGCTCCTCCCCCCAGTCATTCGACTGAAGGTACAGGAAGAAAAAGGAGAAACTACAAGGTGCAGAGGTGACTGAAGTTTAATCTGTCTTAAAATGACAGGGCGGGCCGTGGACTCGTCTTACCATAGAAGAAATGAATTTATCAGGTAAGCATAAATTTACTTTTCTTCTATACGGTACGACGAGTCCACGGATTCATCCTTTACTTGTGGGATACAATACCAAAGCTACAGGACACGGATGAATGGGAGGGACAAGACAGATGGTTAAACAGAAGGCACCACTGCTTGAAGAACTTTTCTCCCAAAAATAGCCTCCGAAGAAGCAAAGGTATCAAATTTGTAAAATTTGGAAAAGGTATGAAGCGAAGACCAAGTCGCAGCCTTACAAATCTGTTCAATAGAAGCATCATTTTTAAAAGCCCATGTGGAAGCCACCGCTCTAGTAGAGTGAGCTGTAATTCTTTCAGGAGGCTGCTGTTCAGCAGTCTCGTATGCCAAATGGATGATGCTTTTAATCCAAAAGGCAAGAGAGATAGCCGTAGTTTTTTGACCTCTACGTTTACCAGAATAGACAACAAACAAAGATGTTTGACGGAAATCTTTGGTCGCTTGCAAGTAAAACTTTAATGCACAAACCACATCCAAGTTGTGCAATAGACGCTCCTTCTTAGAGGAAGGATTAGGACACAGAGAAGGAACAACAATTTCCTGATTAATATTCTTATTAGTAACAACCTTAGGAAGGAATCCAGGTTTGGTACGCAAAACCACCTTATCAGCATGGAAAACAAGATAAGTTGAGTCGCATTGCAATGCAGATAGTTCAGAAACTCTTTGAGCCGAAGAGATAGCAACTAAAAACAGAACTTTCCAAGAGAGAAGCTTAATATCTATGGAATGCATAGGTTCAAACGGAACCCCTTGAAGAACCTTAAGAACTAAATTCAAACTCCATGGCAGAGCAACAGGTTTAAACACAGGCTTGATTCTAGCTAAATCCTGACAGAACGACTGAACGTCTGGAACATCTGCCAGACGTTTGTGCATTAGAATTGATAAAGCAGATATCTGTCCCTTTAAGGAACTAGCTGATAGCCCCTTCTCCAATCCTTCTTGGAGAAAGGACAAAATCCTAGGAATCCTACTCCATGAGTAGCCTTTGGATTCGCACCAATAAAGATATTTACGCCATATCTTATGATACATTTTCCTGGTGACAGGCTTTCGAGCCTGAATCAAGGTATCTATGACCGACTCAGAACCCCTGCTTGGATAAGATCAAGGGTTCAATCTCCAAACAGTCAGCCGCAGAGAAACTAGATTTGGATGCTGGAACGGACCTTGAATCAGAAGGTCCTGTCTCAGTGGCCGAGTCCATGGTGGAAGAAATGACATGTCCACCAGGTCTACATACCAAGTCCTGCGTAGCCACACAGGCGCTATCAAAATCACCAAAGCTCTCTCCTCTTTAATTCTGGCAATCAAACGAGGAAGGAGAGGAAATGGTGGAAACACAAAAGCCAGGTTGAACGACCAGGGTACTGCTAGAGCATCTATCAGTACTGCCTTAGGATCCCTTGACCTAGACCAGTAACAAGGAAGTTTGCCATTCTGACGAGACGCCACCAGATCCAATTCTGGTGTGCCCCATTGATGAATCAATTCTGCAAACAACTCCGGATGGAGTTCCCCCTCCCCTTGATGAAAAGTCTGACGACTTAGAAAATCCGTTTCCCAGTTCTCCACTCCTGGGATATAGATTGCTGATAGATGGCAAGAGTGAGTCTCTGCCCATTGAATCATTTTGGTAACCTCTATCATCGCTAGAGAACTCTTTGTTCCCCCTGATTGATATATGCTACAGTCGTGATATTGTCCGACTGTAATCATTAATCTGGCGGACGCCAGCTGAGGCCACGCCTGAAGTGCGTTTAATTTCGCTCTCAGTTCTAGAATATTTATTGGGAGGAGACCCTCCTCCTGAGTCCACAATCTCTGTGCTTTCAGGAAATTCCAGACTGCACCCCAGCCCTTAAGGCTGGTGTCCATCGTCACTATGACCCACGCTGGCCTGCGGAAACACATTCCCTTGGACAGATGACCCTGTGACAACCACCAAAGAAGAGAGTCTCTGGTCTCTTGATCCAGATTTATCTGAGGAGATAAATCTGCATAATCCCCATTCCACTGTTTGAGCATGCAAAGCTGCAGTGGTCTGAGATGCAAGCAAGCGGAACTACGTCCATTGCCGCTACCATTAAGCGTATTACCTCCATACACTGAGCCACTGACGGGCGAGGAATAGAATGAAGAGCTCGGCAGATGAATACATTTTTGATTTCCTGACCTCCGTCAGAAAAATTTTCATGTCCACCGAATCCATCAGAGTTCCGGAAAGGAACTCTTGTGAGAGGGATAAGTGAACTCTTTTTTACGTTCACCTTCCACGCGTGAGATCTTAGAAAAGCCAACACGATGTCCGTGTGAGACTTGGCTAGTTGGAAAGTTGACGCCTGGATTAAGATATCGTCCAGATAAGACGCCACAGCTATGCCCCGCGGCCTTAGAACCGCCAGAAGGGACCCTAGCACCTTTGTGAAAATTCTGGGAGCTGTGGACATCCCGAAGGGAAGAGCCACAAACTGGTAATGCTTGTCCAGAAAGGCGAACCTGAGGAACTGGTGATGATCTTTGTAGATATGAATGTGTAGATACGCATCCTTTAAGTCCACGATGGTCATATATTGACCCTCGTGGATCATTGGCAAAATAGTCTGAATGGTCTCCATCTTGAAGGATGGGACTCTAATGAATTGGTTTAGGATCTTGAGATCCAAAATTGGTCTGAAGGTTCCCTCTTTTTTGGGAACCACAAACAGATTGGAGTAGAACCCTTGCCCCTGTTCTGTTTACGGAACTGGGCAGATCACTCCCATGGTATATAGGTCTTCTACACAGCGTAAGAACGCCTCTTTTTGTCTTGTTTACAGACAATTGAGAAAAATGTAATCTCCCCCTTGGGGAAGCATCTTTGAAATCTAGAAGATAACCCTGGGTTACTATTTCTAAAGCCCAGGAGTCCTTAACGTCTCTTGCCCAAGCCTGAGCAAAGAGAGAAAGTCTGCCCCCTACTAGATCCGGTCCGGGATCGGGTGCTACCCCTTCATGCGTTCTTGGTGGCAGCAGCGGGCTTCTTGGCATGTTTACTCTTGTTCCAAGTCTGGTTAGGTCTCCAGACTGACTTGGATTGAGTAAAATTCCCCTCTTCCTTTGCAGCAGGGAAAGAGGTAGAGGGACCACCTTTGAAGTTTCGAAAGGAACGAAAATTATTTTGTTTGGTCCTCATCTTATTTGTCTTATCCTGAGGAAGGGCATGGCCTTTCCCTCCAGTGATGTCTGAAATGATCTTTCAGTTCAGGCCCAAATAGGGTCTTACCTTTGAAAGGGATGGCTAAAAGCTTAGCTTTTGATGACACATCAGCAGACCAGGACTTAAGCCATAACGCTCTACGCGCTAAAATTCTTCGCCGTTAATTTAGCCAATTGAAAAGCGGCATCTGTAATGAAAGAATTAGCTAGCTTGAGAGCCCTAATTCTATCCAGAATATCATCTAATGGGGTCTCAACCTGAAGAGCCTCTTCCAGAGCCTCAAACCAAAAGGACGCTGCAGTAGTTACAGGAACAATGCACGCTATAGGTTGGAGAAGAAAACCTTGATGAACAAATATTTTCTTCAGAAGACCCTCTAATTTTTTATCCATAGGATCTTTAAAAACACAACTGTCCTCAATAGGTATAGTTGTACGCTTAGTCAGGGAAGAAAAAGCTCCCTCCACCTTAGGGACCGTCTGCCACGAGTCCCGCACGGCGTCTGATATGGGAAACATTTTCTTAAAAGTATGAAGGGGAGCGAACGGAATACCTGGTCTATCCCACTCCATAGTAACAATTTCCGAAATCCTCTTAGGGGCCGGAAAAACATCAGTGTAGGCAGGAACCTCTAGGATCTGTCCATTTTATACAATTTCTCTGGAACTACAATAGGGTCACAATCATCCAGTCGCTAAAACCTCCCTGAGCAATAAGCGGAGGTGTTCTAGTTTAAATTTAAAAGCCATCATATCTGAATCTGTCTGAGGGAACATATTTCCTGAATCAGAAATCTTACTCAGCCAGCAAATCCCTCACTTCAGAACATTGTGAGGGTACATCGGATATGGCTAATAAAGCATCAGAGGGCTCAGCGTTTGTTCTCACACCAGACCTACTGCGCTTCCCCTGCAACCCAGGCAGCTTAGAGAAAACCTCTGTGAGGGTAGTATTCATAACTGCGGCCATATCTTACAGGGAGAAAGAATTAGACGCACTAGAAGTACTTGGCGTCGCTTGTGCGGGCTTTAATGGTTGTGACACTTGGGGAGAATTAGATGGCAAAACCTGATTCTCTTCTGACTGAGAATCATCCTGCGAAATACTTTTAGTAGCTAAAATATGTTCTTTACAATTTCTTGACCTTTCAGTGCATGAGGGACACATTCTAAGTGGAGGTTCCACAATGGCTTCTAAAAATATTGAACAATGACTTTCTTCAATGTCAGACATGTTGAACAGGCTAGTAATGACTACAAACAAGCATGAAAACACTTTAGTGGGGGGAAAAAAATCTTAAAAAACGGTACTGCGCCTTTAAGAGAAAAAAAGCACACACGTTCTGCTAAACAGCCTAAACATGCACCAAAATTTTCAAAATTTTTATGTAGACACAATATAGGTAAAGTTGTAAGCTTTTAAATACATAAATTCATTACTTATTATTAGCATAATCTGATCGCTAAATTATACTTTCTATTACTTTTAAAATTACCAATGTACATACATAGTAACATAGTAGATAAGGTTGAAAAAAAGACTGAAGTCCATCGAGTTCAACCTATACAAATCTAAAATACTTACAAAAAGCTCCAGTTAAGCTTAAATAACCCCATTAAAATGTGACCCATTTAATACTAGCAATCATATCCATGAATTTTGTTAGTATACAGAAACTTATCCAGACTATTTTTAAATGTATCTATGGTATTGGCATTCACTACCTCCTTTGGTAATGAGTTCCACAATTTTATTGCTCTCACAGTGAAAAAACGTTTCCGTTGCAGGAGATTAAATCTCCTTTCCTCCAACCTTAAATTATGACCTCTTGTCAGAAACAATTTTCTTGGAATAAACAGAGCTTCTGCCATCTCTGTATATGGGCCTTGAATATATTTATATAAAGTAATCATGTCACCTCTCAAGCGCCTTTTTTCTAAAGAAAACAGACCCAGTTTGGCTAGCCTCTCCTCATAGGTTAATTTCTCCAATCCCCTTATTAGCTTTGTGGCCCTTCTCTGAACTTTTTCTAGTTCTGCAATATCTTTTTTAGCAATTGGTCCCCAGAACTGCACTCCAAACTCAAGGTGAGGTCTTACCAGAGCTTTATATAATGACAGAATTATGCTTTCCTCCCTTGAATCAATACCTCTTTTAATACATGCTAGTATCTTATTAGCCTTTGAAGCCGCTGCCCTGCATTGTGCACCCATCTTTAGCTTGTTATCTATTACTACTCCCAAATCCCTTTCCTCCTGTGTTTGGCTAAGTCTTGTCCCATTTAAAAAATACGTAGCCTGCTTATTTTTACTTCCAAAATGTAGAACCTTGCATTTTTCCGTATTAAATCTCATTTTCCATTCACTTGCCCATAGTTCTAATTTTAGCAAATCCCTTTGTAAAGACAGTTCGTCCTGCTCTGACCTTATGACCTTACTTAACTTAGTATCATCTGCAAAAATAGAGATGTCGCTATTTAATCCTTGCTCCAAGTCATTTATAAAAATATTAAAAAGAACAGGGCCCAGTACTGATCCCTGGGGGACGCCACTGATTACCTTTGTCCAATCTGAGTATGATCCATTTACTACTACTCGTTGCTCCCTATCTTTTATCCAGTTATTTATCCATGAGCTAACATTTTCAGCTATTCCCAGTCCCTTAATTTTGTGCATTAATCTCTCATGTGGCACTGTATCAAATGCCTTTGCAAAATCTAAGTATATCACATCCACTGATTCCCCTTTATCTATATTTTGACTTACTTCCTCGTAGAATCTAATCAGATTAGTTTGACATGATCTATTTCTCCTAAAGCCATGCTGATTAGAACTCATAATCTTGTTTACACGAATATGCTCATCAATATAATCCCTTATAATCCCTTCAAATATCTTCCCCACTATTGATGTCAGACTAACTGGTCTATAGCTTCCTGGATCATCCCTGCTTCCCTTTTTGAAGAGTGGCACCACATCAGCTTTACGCCAATCCTGGGGTACCATGCCTGAGGATAATGAGTCTTGAAAAATTAAGAGTTTATCTAAACGCTATGGTTTTGATGGCGACTCCTCCCTCCCTCTAGTTCCTGCTTTGTTGGTCTGTGGCGTATAGAGCGGTCCCACCCGCTCTATTACGTCTCTCAAAAACAGAATTTATGCTTACCTGATAAATAACTTTCTCCAACGGTGTGTCCGGTCCACGGCGTCATCCTTACTTGTGGGAATATCTCTTCCCCAACAGGAAATGGCAAAGAGTCCCAGCAAAGCTGGCCATATAGTCCCTCCTAGGCTCCGCCCACCCCAGTCATTCGACCGACGGACAGGAGGAAAAATATAGGAGAAACCATATGGTACCGTGGTGACTGTAGTTAGAGAAAATAATTCATCAGACCTGATTAAAAAACCAGGGCGGGCCGTGGACCGGACACACCGTTGGAGAAAGTAATTTATCAGGTAAGCATAAATTCTGTTTTCTCCAACATTGGTGTGTCCGGTCCACGGCGTCATCCTTACTTGTGGGAACCAATACCAAAGCTTTAGGACACGGATGAAGGGAGGGAGCAAATCAGGTTGCCTAAACGGAAGGCAGCTTGCAAAACCTTTCTCCCAAAAATAGCCTCCGAAGAAGCAAAAGTATCAAATTTGTAAAATTTGGCAAAAGTGTGCAGAGAAGACCAAGTCGCTGCCTTACATATCTGATCAACAGAAGCCTCGTTCTTGAAGGCCCATGTGGAAGCCACAGCCCTAGTGGAGTGAGCTGTGATTCTTTCAGGAGGCTGCCGTCCGGCAGTCTCGTAAGCCAATCGGATGATGCTTTTAAGCCAAAAGGAAAGAGGTAGAAGTCGCTTTTTGACCTCTCCTTTTACCAGAATAGACGACGAACAGAGAAGATGTTTGTCTGAACTCTTTTGTAGCTTCTAAATAGAATTTTAGAGCACGGACTACATCTAAATTGTGTAGCAAACGTTCCTTCTTTGAAACTAGATTCGGACACAAAGGAGGAACAACTATCTCCTGGTTAATATTTTTGTTGGAAACAACCTTTGAAAGAAAACCAGGCTTAGTAGGCAAAACAACCTTATCTGAATGGAACACTAGATAGGGTGGAGTACACTGTAGAGCAGATAACTCAAACTATTCTAGCAGAAGAAATAGCAACCAAAAACAAAACTTTCCAAGATAATAACTTAATATCTATGGAATGTAAAGGTTCAAACGGAACCCCTTGAACTGAAAGAACTAGATTTAGACTCCAGGGAGGAGTCAAAGGTCTGTAAACAGGCTTGATCCTAACCAGAGCCTGAACAAATGCTTGAACATCTGGCACAGCTGCCAGTCGTTTGTGTAGTAAGACATATAAAGCAGAAATCTGTCCCTTTAGAGAACTCGCAGATAATCCTTTATCCAAACCTTCTTGCAGAAAGGAAAGAATCTTAGGAATTTTTATCTTATTCCATGGGAATCCCTTGGATTCACACCAACAGATATATCTTTTCCATATTTTATGGTAAATCTTTCTAGTTACCGGTTTTCTGGCCTGAACCAGAGTATCTATCACAGAATCTGAAAACCCACGCTTCGATAGAATCAAGCGTTCAATCTCCAAGCCGTCAGCTGGAGGGAGACCAGATTTGGATGTTCGAATGGACCCTGAACAAGAAGGTCCTGTCTCAAAGGTAGCTTCCATGGTGGAACCGATGACATATTCACCAGGAGCTATCAAGATCACCGAGGCCCTCTCCTGTTTGATCCTGGCTACCAGCCTGGGAATGAGAGGAAACGGTGGAAACACATAAGCTAGGTTAAAGGTCCAAGGTGCTACTAGTGCATCCACTAGAGTCGCCTCGGGATCCCTGGATCTGGACCCGTAGCAAGGAACCTTGAAGTTCTGACGAGACGCCATCAGATCCATGTCTGGAATGCCCCATAATTGAGTCAACTGGGCAAAGATCTCCGGGTGGAGTTCCCACTCCCCCGGAAGGAATGTCTGACTACTCAGATAATCCGCTTCCCAGTTTTCCACACCTGGGATGTGGATCGCAGATAGATGGCAGGAGTGATCCTCCGCCCATTGTATTATTTTGGTCACTTCTTTCATCGCTAGGGAACTCCTTGTCCCCCCCCCGATTGATATACGCAACGGTCGTCATGTTGTCTGATTGGAATCTTATGAATCTGGCCTTTGCAAGCTGAGGCCAAGCCCTGAGAGCATTGAATATCGCTCTTAGTTCCAGAATGTTTATCGGGAGAAGAGACTCTTCCCGAGACCATAGACCCTGAGCTTTCAGGGATTCCCAGACCGCGCCCCAGCCCACTAGACTGGCGTCGGTCGCGACAATGACCCACTCTGGTCTGCGGAAGCTCATTCCCTGGGATAGATGGTCCAGGGTCAGCCACCAACGGAGTGAATCTCTGGTCTTCTGATCTACTTGAATCACTGGAGACAAGTCTGTATAGTCCCCATTCCACTGTTTGAGCATGCACAGTTGTAATGGTCTTAGATGAATTCGTGCAAAAGGAACTATGTCCATTGCTGCAACCATCAACCCTACTACTTCCATGCACTGAGCTATGGAAGGACGTGGAACAGAGTGAAGACAAGTGCTTAGAAGGTTTGACTTTAACATCCTCATTTCTAAGGAATCTAATATTGTTCCCAAGAAGGGAACTCTTGTTGACGGAGACAGAGAACTTTTTTCTATGTTCACCTTCCATCCGTGAGATCTGAGAAAGGCCAGAACGATGTCTGTATGAGCCTTTGCTTTTGAAAGGGACGACGCTTGTATTAGAATGTCGTCCAAGTACGGTACTACTGCAATGCCCCTCGGTCTTAGAACCGCTAGAAGGGATCCGAGTACCTTTGTGAAAATCCTTGGAGCAGTGGCTAACCCGAATGGAAGGGCCACAAACTGGTAATGTTTGTCCAGAAAGGCGAACCTTAGGAACTGATGATGTTCTTTGTGGATAGGAATATGTAGGTACGCATCCTTTAGATCCACGGAAGTCATAAATTGACCCTCCTGGATAGTGGGTAGAATCGTTTGAATGGTTTCTATTTTGAACGATGGTACCCTGAGAAATTTGTTTAGGATCTTTAAATCCAGAATTGGTCTGAAGGTTCCCTCTTTTTTGGGAACTACGAACAGATTTGAGTAAAATCCCATTCTTTGTTCCGTCATTGGAACAGGGTGTATCACTCCCATCTTTAACAGGTCTTCTACACAATGTAAGAACGCCTGTCTCTTTATTTGGTTTGAGGATAAGTGAGACATGTGGAACCTTCCCCTTGGGGGTAGTTCCCTGAATTCCAGAAGATAACCCTGAGAAACTATTTCTAGTGCAGACATGTTTCATGTGGAGGAACCACACGAAACATGTCAGCAGTTGACGTTAGAGACCCTGGATTGCCATTGCAGAGCTGAGGCTCTTTCTGTTTTAGATGTTACCAATAAAGAATAGCTTTTTATCTTAATAACGTTACCCTGGCTGCATGCTTCTTCCTGTTCTACTGTGAAGCCCGGAAGTCTCTGACATTGTGTTAAAACTAAACCGCCTGAGACCGAATCCAGACCCTGAAATCTCAGGCAAGAGACATGGCCATAAGCAAGATCCCCAGAACTGGCCAATCTTTCAAACCCCCTGAGGATCCATCAAGCTGCCTCATACAGAGGAGTGCACCCTGGGCAGTGCATCCCACATCCCAATGTCCTTAGACATTGGACACTCACAATAGATTTAAACCAAAGAGCCTATAAAGGGCATCTTAACAGGCCTTAGGAAATGGCAACCAGCACCCTGAGGTGGATCTGAACCCAGGACCCTCTGCTTGCAAGCCCTTAAGAGCTAGATACCTAGAGGGTCAAAGGGCAACACCCCAGTATCTAAAGACCCCAGGGATCACAAGGGACAGGCTCCAAAAGAAAACTAAGTTGAGAAGACGGCATAATCTCCAAAGATCCTTACAGGATCAGCCTCCCAGAAATCACTGCACCGCACAAGGAATAACAAAATCGGAGCCTCACAACTCCTGGAAGACATGCTGACCAGGGGAAAACCGGAATAATCCAAACCCCTGCGCTCCCATATATAAAAGAGCGAGATACTGGAAAGAAAGGAGGACATGCTCCAGACACAGATGACCCGACCACCCAAGAAGGGAAAAAAGCAGCCCCAGCAACCTACAAAAAAGGTACTGCGATTAGGCCACAAGAACCGACATCTAGAAGACACTAAGAGTAAAAACGAAAATCGCCACCCAAACTGGTACCCCAGACGTCCAGAAGTCATCCAAACTATAAAGGAATGGAGAACTTCGGTTTCGAGTCCAAAGGACCTTCAGAACTCACGATGAAACCTTAGCAGGATCCGAGCCCGGAACCCTCAACATTAGGACAAAGTGAACATCCAGCACCCGACAGGATAACCGGCACCACGTGGGTGACATGAACCATAAGGAACAGCAGCTAGCGTCTGACCAGTAACCGCCTGGTACAAGAACACTCAATCTAAAAACATAACAATGTCTTTATATAGTAATGTGCAACGTCCGAGGAAGTGCCCAAAGCGACCACAAAATCGCAAGAGAAGAAACGTTCCCAAAACTGAAAATTCTAACAGACATGAGCTTATTAAAACAAATCAAAACACATCCTAACCGGATCAAATAAAATGAAGGCAGCACCTGTGTGTGAACGCCCAAGGAGAATGGGCAAGCTAACAGGATCAGCCGATCAGAGGCCGCATTCTCCCAAGCTCAGAACTGGAACAGATACGTCAAGGAGATTTGCTTCATCCCCATACTTCCAACCCAAACTGCCATCCGGCAAAGACCAAGGATCCCTCAGCCCTCTAGGACCAGAATCCTCCAGCACCACCAAAACATGCCTTAGTAGAACACGAAGACGTGCCAGTCTATAACGGAAGGCAAAATGACCCCCCGCGCCGGATCGATGGGACGACCCTGGCCCGAGGGTGGGGCCCCTGAAGCCTCAGAGGCCAACGCTTCCCCAGAAGGCCAAACTGAGTCCGGCGATCCTACACTCAATGGGACCTGGTTAACAGAACATTGACAGTATCTTAAAAAAAAAACAATTTATGTAAGAACTTACCTGATAAATTCATTTCTTTCATATTAGCAAGAGTTCATGAGCTAGTGACGTATGGGATATACATTCCTACAAGGAGGGGCAAAGTTTACCAAACCTTAAAATGCCTATAAATACACCCCTCACCACACCCACAATTCAGTTTAACGAATAGCCAAGAAGTGGGGTGATAAGAAAGGAGCGAAAGCATCAAAAAAATAAGGAATTGGAATAATTGTGCTTTATACAAAAAAAATCATAACCACCACAAAAAGGGTGGGCCTCATGGACTCTTGCGAATATGAAAGAAATGAATTTATCAGGTAAGTTCTTACATAAATTATGTTTTCTTTCATGTAATTAGCAAAGGTCCATGAGCTAGTGACGTATGGGATAGCAGATACCCAAGATGTGGAACTTCCACTCAAGAGTCACTAGAGAAGGAGGGATAAAATAAAGAAAGCCAATTCCGCTGTAAAAATGAATCCACAACCCAAATCAAAAGTTTCAATTTTTATAATGAAAAAAACTGAAATTATACGCAGAAGAATCAAACTGAAACAGCTGCCTGAAGTACTATTCTACCAAAAACTGCTTCTGAAGAAGAGAAAACATCAAAATGGTAGAATTTAGTAAAAGTATGCAAAGAAGACGTTGCTTTGCAAATCTGATCAACAGAAGTTTCATTCTTAAAAGCCCAGGAAGTACAAACTGACCTAGTAGAATGAGCCGTAAACCTCTGAGGCAGGGAATAACCCGACTCCAAATAGGCACGATGAATCAAAAAAGCTTTAACCAAAAAGCCAAAGAAAGGACAGAAGCCTTGTGACCTTTCCTAAAACCAGAAAAGATAACAAATAGACTAGAAGTCTTTCTGAAATCTGAGTAGCTTCAACATAAAATTTCAAAACTCTTACCACATCCAAAGAATGTAAGAATCTTTCCAAAGAATTCTTAGGATAAGGACACAAGGAAGGGACAATAATTCCTCTACTAATGTTGTTAGAATTCACAACCTTAGGTAAAAATTGAAATGAAGACAGCAAAACCACCTTATCCTGATGAAAAATCGGAAAAACATAATTTATGTAAGAACTTACCTGATAAATTCATTTCTTTCATATTAGCAAGAGTCCATGAGCTAGTGACGTATGGGATATACATTCCTACCAGGAGGGGCAAAGTTTCCCAAACCTCAAAATGCCTATAAATACACCCCTCACCACACCCACAATTCAGTTTAACGAATAGCCAAGAAGTGGGGTGATAAAAAAAGTGCGAAAGCATATAAAATAAGGAATTGGAATAATTGTGCTTTATACAAAATCATAACCACCACAAAAAAAGGGCGGGCCTCATGGACTCTTGCTAATATGAAAGAAATGAATTTATCAGGTAAGTTCTTACATAAATTATGTTTTCTTTCATGTAATTAGCAAGAGTCCATGAGCTAGTGACGTATGGGATAATGATTACCCAAGATGTGGATCTTTCCACACAAGAGTCACTAGAGAGGGAGGGATAAAATAAAGACAGCCAATTCCTGCTGAAAATAATCCACACCCAAAATAAAGTTTAACGAAAAACATAAGCAGAAGATTCAAACTGAAACCGCTGCCTGAAGTACTTTTCTACCAAAAACTGCTTCAGAAGAAGAAAATACATCAAAATGGTAGAATTTAGTAAAAGTATGCAAAGAGGACCAAGTTGATGCTTTGCAAATCTGATCAACCGAAGCTTCATTCCTAAACGCCCAGGAAGTAGAAACTGACCTAGTAGAATGAGCTGTAATTCTCTGAGGCGGAGTTTTACCCGACTCAACATAGGCAAGATGAATTAAAGATTTCAACCAAGATGCCAAAGAAATGGCAGAAGCTTTCTGGCCTTTTCTAGAACCGGAAAAGATAACAAATAGACTAGAAGTCTTTCGGAAAGATTTAGTAGCTTCAACATAATATTTCAAAGCTCTAACAACATCCAAAGAATGCAACGATTTCTCCTTAGAATTCTTAGGATTAGGACATACTGAAGGAACCACAATTTCTTTACTAATGTTGTTGGAATTCACAACTTTAGGTAAAAATTCAAAAGAAGTTCGCAACACCGCCTTATCCTGATGAAAAATCAGAAAAGGAGACTCACAAGAAAGAGCAGATAATTCAGAAACTCTTCTGGCAGAAGAGATGGCCAAAAGGAACAAAACTTTCCAAGAAAGTAATTTAATGTCCAATGAATGCATAGGTTCAAACGGAGGAGCTTGAAGAACTCCCAAAACCAAATTCAAACTCCAAGGAGGAGAAATTGACTTAACAGGTTTTATACGAACCAAAGCTTGTACAAAACAATGAATATCAGGAAGAATAGCAATCTTTCTGTGAAAAAGAACAGAAAGAGCAGAGATTTGTCCTTTCAAGGAACTTGCGGACAAACCTTTATCTAAACCATCCTGAAGAAACTGTAAAATTCTCGGTATTCTAAAAGAATGCCAAGAAAAATGATGAGAAATACACCAAGAAATATAAGTCTTCCAGACTCTATAATATATCTCTAGATACAGATTTACGAGCCTGTAACATAGTATTAATCACAGAGTCAGAGAAACCTCTTTGACCAAGAATCAAGCGTTCAATCTCCATACCTTTAAATTTAAGGATTTCAGATCCTGATGGAAAAAAAGGACCTTGTGACCGAAGGTCTGGTCTTAACGGAAGAGTCCACGGTTGGCAAGAGGCCATCCGGACAAGATCCGCATACCAAAACCTGTGAGGCCATGCCGGAGCTACCAGCAGAACAAACGAGCATTCCTTCAGAATCTTGGAGATTACTCTTGGAAGAAGAACTAGAGGCTGAAAGATATAGGCAGGATGATACTTCCAAGGAAGTGATAATGCATCCACTGCTTCCGACTGAGGATCCCGGGATCTGGACAGATACCTGGGAAGTTTCTTGTTTAGATGGGACGCCATCAAATCTATTTCTGGAAGTTCCCACATTTGAACAATCTGAAGAAATACCTCTGGGTGAAGAGACCATTCGCCCGGATGCAACGTTTGGCGACTGAGATAATCCGCTTCCCAATTGTCTACACCTGGGATATGAACCGCAGAGATTAGACAGGAGCTGGATTCCGCCCAAACCAAAATTCGAGATACTT